>NW_023502247.1:0-100826 GCF_013396075.1 Fusarium subglutinans
AAGTCTTTTTTTTTAAATACTATAAAACTATAAATTATTAAATTATTAAAAAAATAAGCTTATTTTTTAAGTTTAAAAGATTTAAAGCTTTAAAAAATATTTAATTACTTAATTAGTTAGTTTTATAATTTTTTAAAGTTCAAATAATACTAGCCTTTTATTCAATATTTTAATTTAAAATCTTTTTTTTAATAGCTTTTTTTTCGATTTAATAAGGCCGGTTGTGCGGGTATGAGTGGCCCTTGTTAAACTAAACGCAAGTGTATTGCAATACCTTTTGTTTACGTCGCTGACACTCCCTGCAGGAGATTATAGAGCGCTTGCGTCTCGGGGGTGGGCCACTGCTGCTATAGCTCATGAGCATTGGAATTTAACCGCCGTTAATAATTACTAGAGCTTTGATGTAACGCAAAATAATAAGTAGAGCATGTTTGTGTATAAATGGGGCAGCTAACTTAGCGCCACAACCCCGCTACAGTATGACGAAATGCTGTGGCGCAATGCATAGCGAGAAACATAAAGCCTAGGAAGACGCCACTCTGCTCCTAAATCCTGAGCATAAACTTATGCACCAGTTTCAGACTCAGTCGCCGATTAATCAGTCCAACGGCGGTAATTCCGTAGTGGATATGACCTCAAGTCCTGATTGGCGCTGTACCATTCACCACCGCAGAGCCAGGTCAGTCTAGACTCATTTCTGCAAGGTACAGCCAAAACGGCCCGCTATAAGGATCAATAGTTGTCAATAGTGTCAGCTCGCTAAGCTGAATACTGACCTTGGTCCCTGAAAAGAGTAAATTTCGACCGTGATGCTGTCAATAGTCTGGTAAAGCTGAGTCGAGTAAAGACTTGGCAGAGCAAGGGTCCATACATAATAAACTACTTGTGACCGCACGATTTTATGTGCAGAGCTAAGTAAGCTCTCATTCACTCGTTTCTTGACCAAGCTTGTGGTCGCTCATTGAGACTTGGTTCAATATGAAGTCCATACTTGCTCTCGCGGGCCTGGCCCTGGCTAATATGGCAGCTGCTGGACCTTGTAAACCCAGCGGTCCATCGTCGGCATCTGGTCTTGCACTTACGTCCTCCATTCCGACCGACATTCCCGAAACATCCGAGGTTCCTAGTCTAACAGTTCCCCAATCGATAACTACAACCCAAGAAGTCGATATCATCATCACCAACGCCATTGATGGAGGAAGTTTCGCTGCTCGTAATGCGAATAATCCCCCAAGTGGACTTACAAACTTCGGGGCAACCGGAAATGCTGAGTTTCATGAGGGAGGCTGCTACAAGGTTGACGGTAGTCCCGATGATGGCTGCGCTGCGTTGACTGCTTCTGGGAACCCAGCTGGAAAGCGAGATACAGGATCGTTTGCTAGTATTTGGCAGACTCTCAGCTCGCTCAGCACTGGTTCTCAGAGTAGGTACACTGTTCAGTTCTACTACCTCGTCCTTTCTGCTGGTAGCCAAGATTGCACCGTCACTGCTGCTCTGGGCGACAGGCAGTTCTACTCGCAATCTCTGTCATCTATCGGAACAAGCGTGTCTTGGACACATGTTCTTCAGCAGGTCGACGCTGAGTCTGCTTCCGCTACCTTTGCCATCTCCATGACCTGCTCTGGCAATGGTATTTCCGTCATCTTGGTCGACTCAATCTTCATCTCCAACCAAGTCACCCCCGCCAACATTGGCAACTTCGTCCTTGACTTTGGTCTGCCCGCCACAAACCCAGTTACGACATCCGAGTCTCTACCAACAACCACCGAGCGAACCACCCAGCCCGCGACGTCCTCCGCTAGTCTTTCATCCCAAGCCGACACTACACGTCCCGCTCAGCCCACCGACACAGCGTGCAAGCAAACGTGCGACCTCCGCAGCGGCTTTTCCAATAATCCCGCGTGGAACTGTAGAGTGTACGGCCTCTATAGCGGCTTGACATACCAGCTGAACAGCCAAAATGAAGACGACGAGACACGGCCTTGGTACGATGGCCCTGATGACTGTGCCGAGATCTGTAAGACACTACCTGGCTGCACGTCAGCGGGTTACATGTTTGCGCCCAGAAAGTGCTTCTTCTCAAACAATCTCGTCACTCAATCCGAAGTTCGGAATATGATGGATGATGGTATTGATGTTGATTGGTATTCCATGGATTGCTTCACATGCTCTGCTTGTGAGTAGGAGTGGTGGACATTTTGGCCGTATGATAATTACTAGAATCCTTCTCCAAGCGTCTGAGCTTATTTAATGGTGACGGTGTAGATGGTCTCATACTGAGTCAGTACTATAATGGTACAAGGTTACGAGCCTCATGTTGTTCTTTCATTCTGTATGGAGAAAGGTCATTCTTCGTTATTGTACTCCCTCGAGCTCTTCGTCGGCGTCTCACCACGCCTCAACTGAGCAAAGCTACCAGCAAAAGCTCGACAGAATCCACGCCACGCAATCTGCGAAACCAGCGTCCTCTCCAAATCTCGGAGGAAACGAACGCAACGGTCAGAACCATCCAGTATTCCAACGCCAGTCAAGTGAACGACGTTGTCGCCGCCATTTTCTATCCATCGTTCAATAGCTTTTCTGTCTTGCAGTTGATCAAGTCGTGTAATCACCGGGCGCGATGGAGTTGATGACAACGATGCGCGCGTTTCGCTGTAGCAGTATATATAACCCATCGCCACCGTGAGACTCAGTGCATCATAGCACGCAAGTCGTCGCGAACTCCGTGTCGTTTTGAAGATGCAGGTAGCGTGCCATAAGCATTTGCGAGCCTTTACACCGTTATTCTTGAAGAAGTCATTGAGATGCATCTTGGACTTGAACATCTGCTCTTTGTTCGTCTCCCAGCCCGTAGCAGAGTGTAGAGTCTCGAGCGGAATGAGCCGCAGAATCGCAATGACATCGAAAATCGTTTCCGCACAGTCTCCAGGGTTTGACATGTTTTTCAAGGCCAGTTGATCGATCGTCGTATCTAGAAGAACATTTTCATTCCTACTAGTGTCCGGTCTGTGAATTACGTGCTGAGTATCACTATTTGTTGAAGAGTTCAGGTATGAGGCAAAAGAAGACTGTAGGAGCTGCGAAGTGCGGAGCTGGCGGTAGTAATTCCTGTCGTCGATGTATAGTTCGAGAAGAATAATCTTGGCGACAAACGGGTCGGGCTTGGGTTGGTCTCCTGGACGATCATCAATTATATAATCAACCTCGACACCAATGACAGTTACAATACCTGTAAAGCTTTCTTGTTGTGACTTCCACTCTTGAGCATCCTGAGACCGCCATAGTCGTTCAGAACATGGCAGTTGTCGCGTCGCCTCACGGAGGTTAAAGACCAGAGTAGTACCTAAAAAGACATGGCTCAAGCTCTCCAATACACGCACGCAAGTGACCAGACGTAATTCACTCTCCTCAATGATCCAAGCTTGCCATACTTCTTCAGTATCAGACTCAGTGCGAGTTGACTTTCTCCGTTTGTCAGCCTTGCCAATGAGGTCCCAACACATCGTCGCTAGGCTACTTCTTTTATGTTGTAGAACGATCTTATCTCTGTGTGAGCCTGAGAATAGCCACAGTACATGCAAGAGAAAGACACATTGTACTGTTGTTGAGTCGACATTCACGATCTTATCGTGTACCTAAGAGAGTTAGATAGCTCGTGATACAGTACGTGGCCATATGTGACTCTACTTACAGTTAATTCAACAGCTCGGGCTAGTAGGCCGCATAACGCAGTGTTATAGTCTTCTGCACCTTGGATCTCAGAATAATGACTTCCGACTGCTGCTACGGCTAATAGTAAGATCCATGGAAGATCTAGGTCCTCCAAACGGGAAGAATGCAGAACGGGAAACTGAGAGTCAAAGTACTCAAAGTACAGTTCGACGAATGCGTGTAGGATATCCCTCGGAATGGCTGTTGGTGTTGGTTCTTGCCGCTGGGTCTTGTAGAAGTTGTTCAACCCATCTACAGCGTGTCGCGGTATCTCATGGATATGTCCAAAGACTTCAGCCCCAGCCATTTGTAGACCATTAGTGTCTAACTCTGGGAATGGGTGGCATGGCTGTGTGTAAGTGGAGCATATGTTTCCCGGACTCAAATAAGCCGAGTCTTCTACCATTGTTTGGTTCGAGGCTGCGTGATGTGCTACGTCTTCGTCAGGATGCGCCATATCCGGTAGCTCAAGTGGCATCCCCAATTCGTCCATAAACCATGGAAAGGAGAAATGGGTCATTGAATAGCTCCAAGGCATCCATGGGTCACCCATCGTGGTCCCAAGACTGCCAACATCTCCGCTGAAAGCAAAGGTATCGGGCAAGGGTGGTACATGAGGCCAGCTGGAGGTAGTATCTGGAACAGTTGTGTATATGGTGCTTGATGCTATCGTCGGCATTCCGCTTGTATCAGAGGGAATAGAAGGAGGATTTTCCCATTCCTCTGAAGCAGGGTGAAGGACATTTGGTATAAAAGCCTCCTCCTGAAAGTCTGATCCTTGCGCTGTGGCGGGCGATGAAGGAGCGATGTCTTGGTCTTGCGATAAATCTCCCACCATTATCGTGTCACTATCATCTCGCCGTGCGCTTGATACCCTATCAGGATAAACGCACTGTGAACTGCGATTCTCACATCGCGAACATGGATGGCCTCCATCACAGCTCTGCTTCAACCTGGAGCAAGCTCCACAAGCCTGGCCCTGCCGACGACGACGTGTTCTGGTCGACCCAGGCTGAGTACCATGCAATGCTCGGTGACGTACAAGAGTGTCACTGCGCCGTGTCAGTAGCTAGTCTATGTTAACGAGTATTGCAAGTTACTGGCCTGCGCGAGAATGACTTGGAGCAGATGTTGCACTGGAACGGCTTGAGGCCCGCGTGTCGTAGGACGTGTCGATCGCGATGCTCACGGCGCTGGAAAGTCTCCCCGCAATGATCACAGGACAATGGGTTTTGCCCCATAGCGAATTACCCCGTTGCGGTACGGGGCTAATTCGCCGGTATGTTTGCTTGGGAGGAGAAGTGGGATTATGTTGAGAACCGACGGGACGGAATGTCTCGATGATGTTTGGATGGTGTACCCCGCCGGCCCCGCTTTAGGGTAATGGTCGTGAAGCGGCAGGCTGATACTATTAAATGGATGGACACAATACAGTTTATATACCTAGAAAAATAGCATTCCTCAGACTGACTCTTACTAGCTCATTAGCTACGTATCAAAATACATAGACTTAACTTCCACGTTATAACGAGGCGAAGGTGGCGTGGGTTTGCAAGCAATGGCTCAAATTTGAGACCGTTAACATACGAAGAGAATCTTGCGACGAAAATGACGACCAAAGCTTCCACGCTTGAATGGTTCGGTGCGTTAATTTTCCTTTGTCCAGAGATTCTCTATCACTAACTCAATAGGTGCCACGACTTTCCGTCTCCGTACACGAGGTGTCACGATCTTCCTCGATACCTGGCTGGACAGGCCCTCGATCTTGACAACTTATCTGCCAATTGATGACGTCCATGAGGCAGACTATATCTTCATATCACATGCTCATTTCGACCAGTAAGTCCTATAAACTTCTTGAAGGCGCTGTCCTAATCTGGAGGAACAGCCTCCCCGGCGCAGATCGCATCGCCATCAGGACAGGCGCCATCGTCATAGCCAACAATGAAGCTATCAACCTCTTAAGAGAAGCTGGCGTTCCAGAGCACCAACTCCTTCCTGTTCAAGGCGGCGAGCGAATACCGTTATTTACTCGCGATACCTGGAATAAAGCTAATGTTGACCCATCATTGCTCTGTCCTGGTCCCCCCGGTGCACCTCGACGTCCACTAGACAAACTCGCAGCATTCTCTGTTGATGTCTGGCCTTCACTACACTGCATGATGCCTGCTGATCACCCTGAAATCATTGATACAGCGACAGTATACAAAGGCTCCGCGAGTCCTTATAGCTGCACTCTGGACACTACCATCGGAATGAAGTATGGTTTGCTCAAGATCGGAGAACTCATGCCACCTGAGAAACTCACCCCTGGTCATCGCTCTTTTATCGAGTATGTCGCTGACCGAAAGCGAAACGTGTTTTCACACAGTGACGGCGGGCAATTGATGTTCAACTTTGTCATTGGTGAGAAGGCTTTGCTCTGGAGTGCACATCTGGGAGGGTACGAGGGTATTCTACGAGATTTACAACCAAAGCCTGATATTGCGATAATGGCTATCGCTGGAAGAGCGAATCTGAATGGTCGACCCTTTGATGGTTCTGCGGCTGAGTTTGCGGCGTTGAAGGTTGGTTGGTTGGGGAATCCGTCTCAGGTGATCTGGTGTCTACATGATGAAGCGTGAGTACTCTCTACCAACCACAACAAAGTGAAGTAGTCACTATAGAAGAAAAGCTTACTTGCATATACAGGTGCATTCCACCTTGGAGGATCAAGACTGAAGCAGCTACAAAGGCAGTTGAGGCGAATGGCAAGACTAAGGTTTTGACGATGGACTTTGCTAAGCCTGTGACGTTAGATATATAAAGCAGTGTTAGCTAGAGATCTTGCAGAGGTCACAGATGTACGAGATGTGTATCCTGAGAGTATGTAAGCTAGAATAAAGTTGCTTTCATACGCGGCTGTTCTTATTGCTACATCGTCCAAGACATAATAACATGCCATTGCATTCATGTCCCATCGATAAAGTAAGTGTAATAAACGATGAATATGGGCTTCCTGATATACTCGAACATTTTACACAGTACATCTCCATTCCTCTGTTTAATGCAGATCATGCTCGCTTCGGGGAAAACCTCGTTTTGCTACTATAACTTACCAGCCAGTCTTATACAGAAACCCGATATCGTAAGCTACCGGGCTAACGATGTGTTCTCGCAGGTACAGAACACTCGAGCTTCCCCAGCAAGCATTGGGATAGGAATAATTAATCTGCCGAGGCTCAGCTGACGTCCCCCTCTCCGCTCTCCTCATGAGGATCTATACCGTACCCCGCGCGGTCCCGTCGGCTGCTGATCAGAACTCGACTCTGCTGTATGGAGAACACATTGAACCGAAACATCCCCGCCGGTAAACAACTTGAATCGTCTTCTGTCGCGTATTTTCTCTAAACGTAGTTACAATGTCCCGCCATGTAACGTCTTGGTATATGCTCTGTCGGCTCGGCTCGGATCCCCATTCCGAGTTATGCTAGCGTTCAAAAGGAAATTCATCACAGACTGACATTACTGTGTATCCATCATTTCGCCTGATAACCTACATCTAAAGTGCCAAATATAGCTCCATACGGACTGAGCAAAGCACTAAATCGCCATGGCACAAACTGAGAGTTCTCCGTCAAGCTCTACCAGACCAGACATGGACCTCAAGATATCTGAGAAGCATCCTCATATAGAGGCAGTGCCACCGTCTCAAACAGCATCTCCCATCAGCGAGGCTGAGTATCCCGAAGGAGGCAGGGAAGCATGGCTTGTTGTTGTCGGAGGCTGGTTCGGTCTCTTCTGCACCTTCGGCCTTGTAACCTGCGTCGGTGTATTTCTCGAGTATTACCAGACCAAACCTTTGGCGGACTTTAGTCCCAGCACCATTAGCTGGATCACGAGTTTACAGGTTTTCTTCCAGGTCGGCGGTTCAGCTCTCGTAAGTCGTGGCCCTTCAACCCTGTCAACAGTTCAGATCATCAATCTAACACCGCGTTTCGTAGTGGGGTCGTGTTTACGATTCATACGGCCCTCGATGGCTTCTCCTCATCGGGGCACCAGTATACGTCTTCGGCATAATGATGCTTTCTTTATCGACGCAATACTATGAGATACTCCTCTCCCAGGCATTGCTAAGCTCCATGGGCTCTGGCGCCGTCTTCACAGCCTCGCTTACATCGACAACGTCATGGTTCAGAAAGAAGCGTGGAACCGTATTTGGCATCGTCAACTCGGGATCCTCAGCCGGTGGTATAGTACTCCCAATCATGCTATCTCGTCTTTTCAAGAGTATCGGCTTTGGCTGGACCTTGAGAGCTGTCGGACTCATGTTTTTGGCTTTCATGGCAATTTCGTGCGTGTTGATCAAATCGCGAACACCGCCGAAGCCTCGTCCTTTCGCTTTATCGGATTATCAGCGCTGTTTCAAAGAGCCGACCATGTTGTTGACCATGCTTGGCGGCTTTCTCTTCTTTTGGGGAATGTTTCTGCCATTGAACTACATCATCATCCAGGCAAAGGCGAGCGGCGTTTCGTCTGACCTTGTCCCTTATCTTTTGCCCCTCATCAACGGTATAAGCCTGATCGGTCGTCTTACAGCAGGTGCACTAGCGGATGTCATCGGTCAGTTCAACTGTATGTTAATAATCACCGCATTCACGGGCATCTTGACTCTCGTGCTTTGGATCCCGGGCAGCCAAAGCACAGCAGCTATTATGGCGTATGCTGTTGCCTTTGGTTACGGCTCAGGTGGCTACGTGTCCATATTCCCTGGTTGTGTCGGACAGATCAGCCCAATCGAAGAGATTGGTACACGGATCGGACTTGCGTCACTTGTAAATGCATTCGGGGCCTTGACGGGTAGTCCACTTGGTGGTGCGTTGATCTCGGATAAGAGTGGAAGTGGTAATAGCTTCATGGGCTTGCAATTATTTTGCGGCTGTACTATGATTGCCTCGGTATTTGCCTATGGAACTGCACGGTATCTCCAGGCTGGTTTCAAATGGACCAAGGTTTAGATTTGTATTAACAGTTTCTCAGATAGGGCATATAGTTATTAGCTTCATATCCTTTGGTCAAAGACATCATTGCTATTCTTACATCCTATTACTCAGTATCTTATTCCCTGACTATAAAGCTCTCATGGCTCTGCTGTCTGCGGGTTCAACACCCTTTTGTAGCGTTTCATAGACAGGCAGTAGTACATGGGATAGCCTTCACTTTGAAAAGCCTTTATTGGCTAACACGAGTCGCTCGACAATGGCTGTTGTAGAGTTGTTGCAATACATTCAGTGTCAGCAAGTAGAACAACAAGACTGATACCCAAGATGAAGTAGGCTTTATTAGGGAACCATTCTCCGATCGATTGTGAATCGCATATATGGCAAGCCCCCAGGCAGAAGTATTGTAGATGAAATAGAAATGAAAAGGTAGTGCTAAAGGAACAAATACAACTCCCACTCGCCCAGACTGTTTGTACACATTAAGGAAGCTCAGGAGCATCGTCCTTGGGCTCCCAGCCAAACATCCTGAGACATCCCACAACGCCGCTAACAACAAAAAGCATCACTCGCAGACCAATAATTATCCCACGTCCAGTCAAACTATCCAAGTCCGGTAACTATAGAATCGTCAGCCCAACTCATCACTATACGAAAGGGTTTCATACCTGCTGATTGCTGCTCTTCTTAACCCACTCAAAAGCCCTCGGCATCATAGCATTCTCATATACCGCCAACTGGTCACCAACTTGCTCATCAGTCACACTTCCATTTGCATTCTTCAACTTCGCAAGTTCGAGTAATGGACCAAGTGCATCAGCTGTATCGTGAATCGCGTTATTAGCTCCCATTCCTCGAGACGGAAGCATGGGGTGTATGGAATCTCCGATCAGCCAAACTCGCGGATTGGCAATGCTTGAGTCTGAATTGCTCTCACTCTTAGACAAGAGCTGTCGTCTCCAGTCAATGGGCGTGTCGTTGTTCGCATATCGCCAAGGTGTCGTCATGATAGCCTCGTCATCGACAGCGTCAACCAGTTTGTGAAAGTCAGGATGGAAGCCAGCCTCTGTGAGCTTCTTCTTCATTAACCCTTTCTTGTCTTTGACTTGGGGTAGCTCGGCTGCTTCAGGTCCTGTCGTCCATGCCACCCCAATGAACAGAGAAGCTTCATCCTCGTCGTAGTTCTTGGGTTTGAGGATATCCGTGTGATCGGCTTTGGAGGACGATAAGGCTTCTGGTAGATATACAGCAGCAAATACCATGGCTTTGGAGTTTCCGGTATAGATCGTGCCTTTCTCCAAAAGCTGTCGCGGTAATGTCTGTAGTACAGACCATGGTAAATGGCATTTGCCCAAGTAGCCACCATGTCCAGGCGTCACCTCGGTGATGATGTTGTTCAGTCCAATCTGCTTGTTGATACGACTTCCGCTTCCCTCTGCAGATATGAGTACATCGCAGTCGTGATGAGTATCGTCACTGAAGTAAACCCTGATGCTGCTTTGCCCAGCCACCTTGGCTTGGAGTACTTCATACCTAACATACTTCTTGCCAAACTGGATACAATCATTCTCCTGTAGTGGCTTCTGGAGAAAGTTTCGAAGTCTCGTTCGTGCAATCGGAGCGCTCTTCTCATAAATTGGAGCTTTGCTCAAGTCAATCAAGACCTTCAAGTCAGATGGACTGAAGATGCAGGGGGCAGACGACACAACTCCTCCTGACTTGCCAAAGCAGAGGAGGAGGTTTTTGTATTGTTCTTCGGTCAAACAGGCTTTAAAGCCAATAAGCGCGTGAGACCCAAGCCGGATTTGGTAGCCTCCCCGTTCTGAACCAGCTTCATCGCGTTCGAAGACGGTTACGTCGATTTGACCGTCGGCTTTGTTGATAAGGCCATTTGCTAGACATGCGCCGGCGAGGCCGCCGCCAATTATCACGACTTTGAGAGGAGCCATTAAGGAACTACCGGTCTTGTGCTACTGTTGGTCCAGTGAGATAGTTTGTGGAGTAACAATGGTCTGGGGATCCGTATGGTGTCAAGGTCAGCTTATATGAGCCTCTGCAAAGTTAACGAGTCAACAAGAAGATATCCTCTAATATTGATCAATACTGTCCATGGATGTTCGAGGTCAAACCTAGACCCTATTAGGGGATCTCCGGGCTACAGTATCCGTCCTCTGCAACACGATGCCGTCGGGGAGGCTCCATTGCTACTTGTGTGTCCAAATTTGGTTAGTACCCCGCCGGCCCCGTCGGCACAGGTATTCCGTTCACAGTAATTCGTCAATCCAAATATCTTAGCGCCTAACTCGAGGTTATTTCAGTCACACCGCACCTACGCCTGCCTCACGTAAGGATAGAGACCCAAGCAACTGACAAGTCTTAGGCTGATGCCTTCTAGGGCTAACGGTCTTATTTTTATCACGACGGTACTTGTCCTCTACACTTTATGACAGAGCGCCCCGGCGGAAAGAGACAAGACTATTTTTATAGACTAGCATATTTAACTCCACCAGGCACGACATGCAACTTATTTACTCAGTGTTCTTTAATCGCTTATTACGGCACAGGGCTTCTTTAATCCTAGATTGATCAGTTACAAAGAGTGGTGGGGGCAGAAAGGTTCCTTCAATGAAAATGTTGCCCTAAAAGACCAAATACATCAGCTTCATTTGCCCTGACCTGTATCGGCCAAGCAAGTTCTTATGTTCGGGCGTCGCAAATCAGTTCTTGCTGAAATCCAGCTTGCAGTGTAAGATTTCTGCAGTGCAACTAGATCAACGTCGTGCATTTGTCGTTGACCTCCTCCTCCAAAATGCTGAGCGTTGATCTGGAGCAAAAGCTTCGAGGTAGAACCCTCTTTCGCCTCTGCCAACTTTGGAAAAGCTTGGTCAAACTTGGCGGTGATTTCTTCAGGCGTAAAGGTATCCCTTAGTTTCGACTCGATCTCATTCTGGAAGAAGCGAACGTATGCTCGTGTATGCTCCATGTCTTGATTTCCATTGAAATTATGTTGGTCGCTAAGTGCATGTCCTGTAATGATTCTCCGCACCGAGAGATTCGATCAGTCGCAGAGAGTCGAGCCATGCTTCCGTCATGATCGGCGAGCCACATGTGCATCCCGCGGCCGTATACGACATCGCCGGCAATCAATGTTTTGATGGAGGGATCCAGAACATAGTCTGCTCAGGGCTGTCTCCGTTGACAGGCCCAAGAAGATGGACGATGTCGTCCCCCGGAAGCGAAAGGAAGGTTGACGGAAAAGGCTTAGGGATTTTTGGCGAGCTGGCAATGTTTTCGTCGCCTAGTGCCGACTTCCAGAATGCAGTCTATTTGTATGTTAGCTAGCTGTTCAATTGTTTGGTTTGAGCAATTACACACTTTGCCCTCGATGATGTCATTGATCAAAGCCACTGTCTTCTCGGTAGCATATAAGTTGGCGTTAGGAAAGCTCTCCAAGATGAAGTGAGCAGCGAAATAATGATCGGGATGGAAATGTGTGGCAAATATTGCCACCAATGGCACATTGGTGTTGGAGCGGATCCATGGGACAAGCTCTTTTGCTTGAGGAGGCACATCGACGAGAGCAGCTGCCTGACTACCCACAATCAAAGACAATACCATGTCTTGAGCAATGCCATGGTTAATGCGGGTTTCGACTCGAAGCCGTGTAGACGCCATTGTTTCTTTATTCGAATTGTACTGTTGTGAAGCGGAAGGAAGCTAGGTGGAATTGTCGAAGTTACCCCATAGTTATGCTGTGAGAAAGTTTTATTTTCCCCATCTATCCCACTCGGTTATTTTGAGCCATCTTAGTCAGAAACCTTGTAAACGGACTGGCTACTCAACATCTACATCCTACGGAGCACTAGAGAAAATCATAGTTGTATTTACTTACTTGGAATCAATAAAGGCTAATCCATTGTTGATTAGAGCTAGGGGTTATATTCACTACGGAATTGTTACTACTAGTATTATTTGTCCTCAAGTGCAGTAAGAAACAATACATAAGTGTATAATAAACTTAACTAGCTAACCGATCCTGGAGTCATAATTTAAAGTTGACTAAAGAAAGAGGCGAGCTTATTGATAGCCTGACTTACATATTCTGGTTTGTCGTAGAGAGCGATATGTGTTGCGTCTTTCACAACAAACAATTCCTTCGGCCCCTCACAGAGAGCATAAGCTTCATCACTGTAGATCTTTGTGTCTGCCTCATTGCCAGCAATAAGAAGAAGGGGTTGTGTAAAAAGGGTCGGAAGCAGTTGAAAGGTCGAAAAGGCCAGCATTTTATCCATACTGGTCATTAGGAAGCGCCCCTTGGAATTGGGGTGCTGGCCCCGCGGCGTCCTGTAATAGTCATACCCATCTCTGAGCATAGTGGGCGTGCTATCGTTGATATCTTCTGGCCTCTCGGGAACGAAAGGAATATAGACAGGGTCGGCCCCATTGGCTGTCGCCGTTCTTGCCGCCGCAGCTGCTTCGAGGGACTTGATCTGCTCGGCAGGAGGGATTGGGTTTCCAAAGAACCTTCTGGCCGCCTCGCCCATTGGTGTCGCGCTGACGCCGGCGACGGCCTTGAACCGGCGTTCGGTCTGGGCGACAGCAAGCGCATACCCGCCACCGGCACAGACACCGAAGACGCCCATGCGCTCAGTATCGACGAAGGACTGGGTGGTGAGAAAACCAGCCGCGCAACGAGCGTCCTCCACCCTCGTCGTCGGGTCCTCTAGGAGACGTGGCTCTCCCCCGCTAGCGCCTTGGTAGGAAGAGTCATAAACGAGGACCACAAAATCATGCGCGGCGAGCTGCTGTGCATAAAGACCGATGGTTTGCTCTTTGACGCCCCCCGCGGGATGAATCCCCACGAGTGCAGGGTATTTCCGATCTTCCTGGAAGGTATTCGGAAGATAGAGATGGGCGGCGATTTGCACACCTCTGTTTTGAAAGGTGACGTCTTTGGGCATGATATCAGCCTTTCTGATGCAATACCAGTAAATCAGAGCAAGCGGTGTTTAGGCGTAGATTGCAGATGAGAGGTAGTGGCCCTTGGGCGTCGGAAGCAGTGGTTTTATGTCAAGTTTGCGCCTTGGCTCAAGGGGGAAGACAAAGTGGATATCAGTTTCTGCAAGGTGATACTCGCGGTGTGAACAAGACTTACTGTTCGAATGCAACTGGGTTACAGTAAATATAATGCTCAAGTCCGGGACCAACACGGATGGATTGCCAGATTCAGTCGAGCAGTACAAGATATGATAGACTGGTTCAACGGCGATAATGCAGTGTGCTGACCAATCTACCGCTCATGTCCGCGTCCCGAATGGTCCATGGAGACATGAAAGTAGCAGCGGCCTTATATCGGCGGAAAAAAGCGACGTGGTGACGACTGACCCCTGGTGGCTTCCACTCCCACTTCCTGCGCATGCACGTCAGTGGTCAAGTAGGTTGAAAGCGATAATCTGGACTTCGGGAGGCTCCCTGACGTTGCATCCTGGAGTTAATCTCCTTATTTTAAGTTTGCGCAATAGATCAATGGGGGCAGGGCCAGGATAGTATTATAGAGGGACTCTACTCGGAGCTAAGAGCTATCTCCTTGAGAGAACATAGTGATAGGTCCACGCTAAAATCCAAGACAGGGCAAAGTTTCAGCGGAGCCAACATCGGGGAGCTCCGCCGACGGGAGTCTAAAAACCCTCATCGATCCTGTCCCTTGCATTTTGAAGGCGGCTAACGGGTTGTCCAACGGTCTATATGCTCCACCGCTTTCAAGTGTCATCATCGTTGTCTTGCGCATGAGGCACTGTATCTACCTCTAGCAGACCTTGGAAAGGATTTCCCGTATTTTCATTCGTTAGCCCCACCCGAAACCAGCATTCTTTCGAAAAATCGACCTGCCGAGTTCTCCTAAGACCTTTTCTACAAGTGCCTCATGCGTCCACTCCGGCCGCTCAATGAACAATGCCACGCCACGCCCCATTGTGAAGTGCTTATCAGTGACTCGTGTTCTGCCTGCCTTGGATTGCCTAATAACATGTGCTCTCGTATTTTTTAAGTTCTGACGACAATATCTCATACACATCTCGGTACCTTCTCGTCCTTGGCTTACCCTGGATATATCTTGTCCATACTCCGCATCCGTGACAGTTAATCACCGAGAAAATGGCTTCTTCAAAAGCTGTAGTTCTCAATACGGGCGCCAATCAAGGCATTGGCTACTCTATCGCCCTACAGCTCGCCGCCTCAGGCAGATACCACGTACTCGTCGGCGCGCGGTCAGCCACCAAAGCCGAAGCCGCCATTCGTGAGCTACAGGCCGAGGGAATTGAAAGAATGAACCTGACGCCGATTACTCTCGATGTCGTGGATGACAGCTCCATCACGGCTGCTGTTATGGCTGTGTCAAGTCAATTCGGCCATCTGGACATTCTGATAAACAACGCTGGGCTAGGCGAATCTTCTGCCGCCACCGTTCGCGATCAGTATCGAGAGATTTTCGAAGTCAATGTCTTCGGCGTCGCAGCCGTGACGGATGCGTTTCTGCCGCTTATACAGGCTTCGTCTTACAAAGACCGCAGAATTGTGAACGTCCCCTCTGGCGTCGGACTGATAACGATGGCAAACGAGCAAGGTTATGAATACAATGCTCAAGAATACTACGTACCTGACTACCGAAGCAGCAAGGCCGCAGTCAACATGATAACTGTGGCCCAGTCTGTGAATTTCGCCAAACACGACATCGCTGTCGTTGCGGCCGCCCCTGGCATATGCCGCACAAGGTTCACCGGTGGGCACGGTGCGAAGGATCCGAGCGAGGGTGCCGCGGCCATCGTACGAGCTGCCACGGAGGGAGAACCCAAGAAGCTCACTGGCACCTTTATTGCTGATGAGCCTCATACGGGCTGGTAAGATAGTCTCGAGGTGCAAAGTCGGAGGGAGCAGTTACTATAAGACCATAGAATACCTGCTTGGCACAGAATTGTCGATGGTCCAATCGTAAAATCTACAGAACTTACCTCTTTCTGTTATATTCTTGAAAACATTAACCAATATACTCTTTATAAGTAATACATTTCCTTTTTACTTGGTGATCCTTACTATTGATAAAAGTATAAAAACTAGCCGGGATGCGTTAGCAACTCTCAGGGCAAGGCGACTCGGTTGTCGAGGGATCGTTGAAAGCGAGACCGTACGGGGCCAAATTTGTTACGCGGTAGATCTTTATCAATTCCTAGGTACATAAACATAGTCCTTTTACAGTTCCCAATTTGCCATCCTTACCCTGCAGTAACTTACTAGCTTCAGTCGTGACATTAAGAACGCCAACGACATTGTCCACCACACTCTCAACCTCCGCATCAGGAAACAACCAGGACATCAGTGCATGCACGAGGAACTGTACACTCACATTGGTCATGGCCTTGAACAAAATGAGATACCAAGCCAAGACCCAGGTGCCCCCAGAAATCCACTTGTAAAGCACGTGTCCTGCTGGAGCAAACCCGTAAAGGATGCACTTAATGGCTAGCACCGCAAGAAAAGCCGACGACATTCCTTTCCACCCATAGGCATCAGCAGAGCCGACAACTGCAGCGTACGCAAGGTTTACCATAAGCCCCACCCAATGCCAAGGCAGTATCGTGTGTACCGTCAAAGTCCACAGTTCGATGACAACGTCACTTACAGCGAAGACGAAGTTCTTTGTTGGAAGGCTGAGCTTCAGCCAAGTGTTTCCCCTGGACGGGACAGTCTCTGCACGGCACCATGTCCAAGATTTACCGTTCAGGATCAAGATGTCGATAGGACGGCTGTAGCCGTAGTTGACGTCGTCGAAGTAACTCCTACGTAGCTGCCGCGCGGCCTGTTCCACCTCGCGAACGTACAGACTGAAGCGGCGGATTAGCTGGTGTTGCTGGATATCAAAGCTCGATCTCGCGGTCCAGACCTTGCATCACATCAATAGCAGCAGAGCCGCCCCGAAAAGGTTGGTGGAGACTGCAACGGCAATTATAGTGGCACAACCCCAATCCAAAGCAAGCGACATACCATATACAAGGGCGTTTGTATAGACCAGATTGTTACACATTGTCCACATATGCTTGCGGTCTAGGCTGTGGAGAATTTCGTTGCAAACGGCGTCTTCGGTACAGGATCTGTGGCCGCAACCTCTCCCCGTCATCGGGATTGCGATAGCATTGGGCCCGTATATGACAAGTAGCTGAGGCTCCGATATGGTCGTCTCGTCATCCGAGCTCGCAGCTAAAAGCTCTGACTCCGCCAGCGGCATCTTCGGGTCCTCTAGGCGGCGGTAGGGAGTATACCGTCTTGGAGTTGGAGGCTGAATCTGGCCATCGTCTACCGTAGGTACAGGGCCAAGCCCAACGGATTGGAGGCACCATCTTATAGGCCTACAAGGCCGGCTAAAGAGTCATAATCTAGGTTTTCCTCTTATCAGCCTTGAGGTGTAGTAATTAGTTAGTCATTTGGTATAATGTCTAAGTTATAAGCTAGATATGTTATTTGCAGTTGAGACTTGTGGCTGTGAGCTTAAATCAGCGGACAGAACTTAGTACAGGGCCAAGCCAGAACTTCTTGGACCTGTACAAGTCCGAGACGAACCGTGCGAGCCCATGGTGGTAGCGACACCATAGCCTGGCTTGGATCGAGGTTCGGGCTGTGCTCCCGTATCCAAGAGCTTGGTTGTCCACGTCGAGGCCGTTTGGAGGACACTGCCACCACTGAGAATCCCAAGCCCGGGGGAACTCGAAGGCGTGGATGAGAACAGGAATGATACCGGATCTGTGGCCATAGACAATGTTGTTCGCGTTCATATAGCCTCTAGAAACGACCAAGATGATCAACCAGATCAGAGTTTTGCCCGTATGCTCGCTCGGCGGCATGGGTACGAAGTCAGATAGAACATTCTGGAGAATACAACCATTAGAAGTAATCGGATTTTGCCAAAGCAGAGAAGGGGAAAAGATGATGTAATACTTACTGCCATGATGTGAATGGCCCTTTCCCCGGGGATATCTAGAATGACGTTTCTCTGGTCCAGAGCCTTGATCTACCACGCTTTCATCCTGGGGTGGAGGACAATCATCTAGCCTATACTATTTTAGTCTTAGATAAATAAATATACCTAAACTTAATTAGCTACTATTTTCCAGGCTAGAGAGTAATTTGCTTTATTATTTTTAATATATAATTATTATTAATAGTAAATAGATAAAATAAGTTATATAATATTATAATAAAAAAGTAAAGATAATTTAAGAATTAATAAAAATACCAGTATTTACTTAGTATTTATATCCAGAAACTGTATTTATAGTCTTAGAAATTGCTAGCCTTTCTATCGATACCTGAACACATTGCGGCGATACCGTCGAACCTCCCGTACCAAGTCGAAGAACGCCTCATCAACTTCATCGCGAGACTTGGCATCTACTTCGACAAATATGGAACCGAGCTCTCTCGCCAAGGTTTCACCTTCCTGTGTTGTCACTTCTCTCAACGACTATTGGAAGCACTGATGGCCTACTAATACCATTGGGAAGTGATCCTTGTCCTTCTCCCTCCGAATCGCATGATAGAAGGCGGTAATTTCTTCGAAGCTCTGACGACTTGAGACACTGTAAACCAGCATAAAGCCTGTTGCTCTTATTCCAAACTGATGTATCCTTGCAGGATAAGAATACTCTTCTTGCCCCGTCGTGTCAGTCACGTCGATTAAAGCGACTTCGTTGTCGATGGCGCATGATCTACAACACGTGTTATTCTCGCAGTAGTCATATTGATCGTGAAAGAAGGGCTTCGTGAACTTGAACAAGTATTAGCTGTAGTCCAAACGGAAGCCAAAGTTCATAGGAGACTTTCTTGGATAGTGAGAGCACTTTGTTGAGACTTGTATGCACCCAACAACCTCAATGGGTATTCTCTCACGACGATCCGCGAGAAGTTGTAAGAAGGAACGTCGAGTCGGCTTTGATCTTTGACTCTTGTGACTTGATACATCCATTCGAGGCTCCGTGTTTTAGAACTGAGGGTAAAGGACATGCTGCGTTCTTTACCATCGTCCAACCACTTGATTTGGCAACCATTTAATTCTTTTACATGTTAGCTCATGAATCAAAAGTCATTATCATGCCTCGTACCTTGTCTAGATGATAGAAGTACTCGCCGTACTTGCTGTATATCCTTTCATCACGAAGCAGACCTAGTACAAACTAAACGACAATTTCATTTCGTGAACTCAAATAAGGGCAACGGTGCTCGGCGACAGTCTAGCTGCATGGAGTATGGCTAGGGTCTGATCTTATCCAACCTTAACTCTGTATGAAGGGCCTATATTTCCTTTTTATTTCTTTTCTTCTTTTTTGTCAAGTCCGCTTTGCAGTCCTATGGCTTTGCAGGAGGGCCTCGGCGTATGTCTGAAGGATGCTCTGCCACGCGTTTCGATTGTCAGGTTAACCTCGCATGATATGGTGTCATGAGCGCGTGTTTTCAAAACCGACCGAGGTGGACGAAGCTTTTCTTCTTTTCGGCCTTGTGTCCTTGAGACCTTAGAGACCCCTACTTGGCGATCGGTAGTGATACCACTAAGCAACATTCACCTGGCACGTAAAGTGCACCAAGAGAATTGTCAGACTATCACTCAAGGGCTATGGTAGCATATGGTAGTGTAAGTGAGTATCCTGCAAATGACAGGATGGGACAGAATCAAATGCACCAATTGGAGTGAAAATCCAAACACCAGACTCAGCCCAACACTTATCCCTCTTCTCAATTATCTGTAAATTGTGATATACCAATCCCATCTTCAAAATTTCGAAAAGAATGATTCAAGAGAGACTTGAAGTCAGTCACAAGACTCCTCAGATGACCTCCACCCTTACAAGGGCATTTTGCTGAAGGATCGAACTTGTCGATGGCTTGTCTTAAGGCATCGAGACTGAACCCATGATATGGATGGCTTGGTAGTGGCTTCAGGCCATTTTCAAATAGATTTTGGTCGATGTACCCGAGTTGATTGTACTGACACTGTCGGCTGTACGCCATGGTACTCGGGTTGGTGACACGGTTCAAATTGCGCCAATATTTTTGGATGCCTTCAATCAAAATACGGATCGAAGAAACTCTCAACTGTTCAATGGAAGCTGTTGTACCTCGTCAGATCTTCAATATATCTCGTATACGCATGCTCTTCACTAACCAACAACTTGATAGGGTATGGGCAACCCTAGCGTGGGTATCGGGCCTCGACTCGTACGGATTGCAACCTCGGTGAGGGAACGGAAATTCCTCCTGTCAGAAAATATCCAAGAAATCGTCAGTTTGAGTAGTAGCTCCCTCGAGTAAAAGGACTCCCTCATGTCCGAGGCAAGATTTGAGATCCACGTTTCTGCCCATAGCTCCACTGCCTCGTGACAACCATAGTAGTCCACTAGCACAGCGATCTTTGCCAGTTTCTCAAGTCCTATTGTACGAGGGACTTCCCGTATCTTGTGATGTAGTATTCTCATGAGCAAAAGAAAAGCTTCGCCGTCCCAGTCGTTAGCTGTGAGTGTCCATTTGTAGCCAGGATCAGATTCCGTTTCTTCCCAATCGCCAGATAAAGACTTTTTAAAATAGGCCGATGTATTTATCAGAATTCCTGAAGAGACCCTAAATCGCAGTTGTAAGACCTCTGCCTTGTCTTGAGTGAGCGACGTGTCATCAACCAACGTGTCGTGTGGATTACTGTGAGACTTCTTTTGGATTATGGAAGATTCGTGGCGTTTTGACAATTCTGTCTGATGTTCAGGTAGGGCATTGGGCCATTCGTCTTCGGTATTGTGCGTCGCAAATGCTGCGCCAGGATTGCGCAGTATTAAAAGCGTGTCACCACCTTCTTGGACCTCGTATACTTCAGACATAGCCATAATGTGCAGTGCTATATATATAGCTAACCTCTCTGTGAGAAACGAAATGCACCTCAAATTTATTGTTGCAGAGAAGAAAAGGTATACTGATCCAGCAGACAGTGTTATTACCCCGCACAACTAACCGCGAGAGCACGTGCCTTGAAGTGAAGAAGGCAGCTGCAATTCTTACCAATACATTTCATTCCCGGACGGGCTCATCAATGAGAATGAAACTGCTAATGATAGCGCGTAATCAAGAGACCGTATGCGTTACATTTTATCCCATACAGTCCTAAGGTGTAGTGTGGCAATAATCTGGAGCTAAACAAGAGCGCCGAATTCGATGAAATGCTCGATGAGCGCACTAATGGAAATAAAATCCCCAACGGCACCAAATATCACCTCTATCGAATGACATTAATAGTAGCCTGATGTATCTTACTTAAGGTCATTCCTCCTGGAAATGATAGAGAGGGTGAGAAGTAGCAGGAAGTATAAGGCCAATTGAATAAAAAGGTTGGGTCACTAAAGATACGGCGGCACGGTGACTGCTAGTCTGCCCTAAAGGCCGCTCGGATTATAGAAGTAGAGGCCGATCGTGATCCACGCAAGCGGCAACTATGTGGTTAAAGGGCGCAAATCGGAGGGAACACTTCGTAACCTTATCCAGTAGTTTCCTACCGATATAGCCGTTTTCTGATCCGGAATGCATGTTCCGAGTGACTATTAAAGCGACAAGTCTCTCCAGCCTCTCAATAAATCAGCCCTACTCATCACAAAAGGCCAGCAACAGTCTTTACAATGGGCGCAGTACAGTCAACTGATAAGCCGATCGTGCATACTACGAGCAAGGGAAAGCTCAAAGGCATCCAAAGGATTGACAATGTAACACAGAAGCCATCTTATCATCGGTTTACTCGTGTTCCATACGCTCTGCCACCTGTTGGTGACCGGAGGTGGCGTCGTCCAGAAAAGCTCCCCACAGACTTTTCATACGATGATGCAAACGGTGTCGCCGGTGATTATACGACATTTCCCTCCGTCTGCCCCCAACCTCACTACGCGCATGGGGCGGCGGAGGTGGCGAACCCAGATCGCGAGCCAGAGCCGGAAACCGTCTTTGACGAGGATTGCCTATACGTTAACATTTGGGTCCCTGCTCAAAGCCCACCGCCTGACGGCTGGCCAGTCCAGTTCTACATTCGTAAGTTTACGTGTACACTACCGTGATTGATTCCTTTGCTGACTGTTTGGGGCAGATGGTGGCTGGCTTCAAATGGGTGAGGCGAATCACATGAACAAGCATGATCCATTCCATCTCATGCAGGAATTTCCCCGTATTATCGTAGCCCCTGCGTATCGACTCAATCTATTTGGCTTTATGTCTTTTTCCGGTCTCCAAGAAGACTGCGCGGCCTACGCCCCAGGAAACTACGGCTTTTGGGACCAGCGTGCTGCACTTGAATGGACGTATGCGAACATCGCGGAGTTTGGCGGCAACCCTGAGAATATCTCTCTGGGAGGTCTATCTGCAGGCGCATATTCGTCTGTCTTCCAACTGAATTACGACGTCAGACTTCCGAACAAGGCCGATCGATTGATCAAAAGAGTCTACTTATACTCGAATGCAGTCGGAGTTCAGCCGAACCCTGTGTCTTCCCCTGCACTCGAAGCCCAAGTTGATGAGCTTCTGACAGAGTGCGGAATCTCAACAGGCCTTTTTCCTCAAGAAAAAGTTGATGCGCTGCGAAAAGTGCCGTCGAAGACGCTTATCGAGGCCGTTCATCGTATGAAGCAACATACCTTCCGAGCTATCACAGACGACGACTTTGTTAACGCCAGCTTCTTGGCTGATGTCAACTCTGGGGAGTTTGGGAGACTTTTGGCGAGTCAAGGCGTCGATATCATGCTGGGAGAGGTTGCCGATGAAGCAACTCTTTACCGCATGATCAACCCAGCTTCCGATTACGATAGCCTCGTGGTGCAACTGAACAACTACTACCCAGAGAAAGTAACCAAGGCCCTTCTGCAGCACTATACTCTTCCCACTGCAGGGTCCAGCAAGGACGAGTGGGCCGATATTGGGTCAATCATTATCGGCGACTGTCAAGTCCACGCTACGATCCGTGGCTTCACCGCGTCATTGCTCAAGACCATGCCTGAAGAACGCGTCTTGAGGTACAGAATCTCATGGCGTGCGAAGGCGCTCGACAACTGGCTCCAGCCCAGTATTGGCATGTGTCATGCCTCTGACATCCCTATTTGGTGGGCCTGTGGACGCCGGGCTGGATATGAGCAGGCTGATCTTGGCCTTGTAAGCGAGTGGCTGAAGCCATTCTATCAGTATTTGTGCGGTGATAAGCCAACTTGGGGCGCTACTGGCTTGAATACGGTCAGAGAATTGAAAGCGGAAGGCAAGATTGAGAGTGTGGAGGATGTAAATCTGGATAAGGGCCTGGAAGTATGGAACGTGATGGTAAAAGCGCAATTGAACCTAGCCTAGATATGTCCTCAGTGGGCATAAGTAAAAAATATTACTGTATTACAGCTTTAATCTCGGCTCGGTTGCGCTCTTCAATTTGCATTCGTCTGTGAATTCCTTCCAAAGGGGAGACAACCTACCTTGAAAGACAATATTCCTTGTATTACTTCCTAGCTTCATGCTCTTTACTGTTAGACTTGAGGCTATAACGAGTTTAGTAGAGCAAGCAGACAGTTTCTCAATAAATTACCAGATGTGGATGTCCCATTTCCTGTGTAGTTATCGTCACCAATAGGGTTATCTCCTCAGCCCCACTATTAGCTGAAGGCACGATAGCTGTATTCCGAGTACCGCAAGAAACCTTAACTTGGAGGGAGGAGATATGTCGGTCCTTACATCTAGAATCCGATCATCTTGAGCCGAGACTAGGAAGCTACTTTATTGATCCGAGACGACAGTTGCATTCGTAGTGCATAAGGATGTTATCAGTACGGTTGGACATGCCTCTTTAGTAGTTCGGCCAGCATTCTCCACCCAATCATCGTTACAAGTTGGGCATGGATATCCACTCACACAATCTGGACCTGGACATCACTGGATTGAGATAAGGGCGTTCGTTGGTCTTGTTCCCGCCTGGTGAGTGTACGATTACCCCAGGTTATCTCGGAATCATCAAAATGTCGTTTCCGCCTTGAGAACACCAGGCCTTCACAACTTAGATATAAAGCATCCTTTTGGAGCTCTCACCGTCGACCTCGCCAAGCTACAGCCCCATCCTCCCAGACCAACACCTGCCTCGGGCGGCATTTTTTATACTTACGTCAACCTTCAGACATATCTTTCCTCCAGCTATGGCCGAAAAGACCTCAAAGCCAGTAGAAGCTGGTATCAACCTATCTCCCGTCCCTAGTATTATGGGCAAGGAAGAGAATGGCGGCGGGAGCATCACTGCTGGTGAAAATTCCAGTACTGATGAGTCCGAGCTATTCCTCCAGCAACATGGATTCACAACCGAGTATCTCAACGAGCTCGTATCAGACAAAGAAAAGAACAAGCGGCTGGTGAAGAAAGTCGATATGCTGCTTTTGCCATTGATGGCCGGCACCTACGTCCTCCAGTTCATCGATAAACAAGCTCTCTCCTACAGCGCTGTATTCGACCTCCTTGAGAATACCGGCACTACTCTTGAGCAGTACAGCTGGTTTGGCAGCATCTTCTACTTTGCCTATCTAGTTGCTGAATACCCATGGTCTTTCCTTGCACAGAAGACGCTCATGGGCAAGGTCGTTGCTGGTTGCATCCTCGCTTGGGGAAGCATACTGATGATCACTGCTGCTAGCAGTAACTTCGCCGGCCTCGCAGTATGCAGATTCTTCCTTGGCACATTCGAAGCTCCTATTACTCCAGTTTTTATGATGATCGTGGGCATGTGGTATACCCGTGAAGAGCAGCCTTTCCGCGCTGGTGTCTTTTATAGTTGCAACGGCATCGGCCTCATGCTTGGTGGACTTCTCAGCTTTGCCATTGGTCAGATCCAAGGTTTCGAGGTCTGGAAGGCCATTTTCATTATTTGTGGTGGCATCACAGTACTCTTTGGAGGTGTTGTGCTTTGGAGACTGCCCGATAATATCCTGCGGGCCAAGGGCTTCAGCCTGGAGGAAAAAGCTTTGCTTATCGGTCGCGCCAGGCTAGCAAAGACTGGTGTGCTGAATCGCACTATCAAGTGGAGTCAGGTCTGGGAGTGTCTGATGGACCCTCAAATCTGGCTTCTGTTCATCTTCGTCTTGGTCAACGAGGTCATCAACGGAGGTATTGGCAATTTCGGCTCTTTGATTATCAAGGGTCTGGTGGACAACGCCCTTCTCAGCGTCGTTTTAGGCATTCCACAAGGTGCTTTCCAAGTCTTCTGGATCCTTTCTGGTACTTGGCTAGCATCAAGGTACCGGAATATGCGAACTGTCATTATGGCTGTCTATAACATCCCGACAATTCTTGGCCTTTGTTTGATCTGGAAGCTTGACCGCAAGACCCAGAAAATTGGCTTGCTCTTTGGATACTATATGGTCACAGCATATGTGACTTCACTTGTGCTGGCCCTTCAAATGCCGTCTTCTAATCTTGGAGGTTACACAAAGCGTGTTACTGGTACGGCAGTGGTATTTGCTGCTTACTGTGCTGGAAATGTTATTGGTCCACATGCATTTCTTGCCCGTGAGGCGCCCGTCTACCAGACTGGTGTTATTGTCATGCTAGCTTGTGGTGTGGCCCAGGTGGTGTTGGCTGGCATGTTGCGATACCTCCTGATCCTGAGGAACAGGAAGCGTGATCAGGCCGCGGCCGAGTCTATCCAGGCACCAGAAGATACCAGCGCTGATGTGACTGACTTCAACGTAAGTACGCCAAAAGCTATAACTCATGAATGATTAATCTAACCAAAACAGAACCCGCATTTCAGATACGTTCTGTAAACGAGGTAAGGCCAATACGACTCACAGGCTGGATGGGGCTAGTGAATATCGCAACTGGGAATGCTTTGTACAGCTTTTAAGCACATGGATATAGTTCGCCATACTTAAAACCCTCCAGCAATTAGCGCTCTCATCTCTGTGTCTTTTGTATTCGTAAGCTGTGTTTCTAGGACGTGAGGTATGCCTACCTGCAATTACGCTCAGAACTGGTGGTATGCAGGGGTTTGATGCTAGGGATAGTCGGATAAATAACCTATCCTTTCATGGAACCTTCCTGGTTATTATGATAGCCTCTCTAGTCCTCAACCAATTCTGTCATGAGATTGTGAGCTTGACATCAAGATGCAAAGTGACCTGCTTTCGGATCCCATGGATGGAGAGCGTATTTGTGTTTTGACATAGGTCTCAAATGTCGTTTATTCAAGGCCAATACCTCCAAATTTGCACGACAGGATAGCTGCGTTGTTGAACCCCGTTCGCGATTCTAGTTCAAAGAAGAGAGATCTTTCATCATATCGCCATCGAGGGCTAGTGCTTGTCTGATTTGGCGATACATTACTAAAACCCTTTTCGCTCAGCCAGTCAGTCGCAGTCGTCGAAACAGGAATAATAAGAGTGATAAACGATGAGAAAGGCTTCAACCGCATAGGCAAAGAACACTTGTCGCAGCCAATCAATAATGTACACAAATTCTTCTTTATGGAAAGGAAAAAGAGCTTTAATTCCTACTTTTAATGGAGTCTTATTAGCTACACAAGCTCAATCTAGGGTATCCGCCCCGCACGATTGATTGCTACTTATGTGGCTGATTGATATGAGCCTCGACATAGACATAAGTCAGCCATGAATTGTCCCGAACGTGGTCCAACCGACCGAGGCTATCGTGATGTTCACATGCCAATATGATTGGCTAGCCATCAAAACAAAACAACAGCTGCCGAAGTCCGGATTCACGAGACCCGGGGACCCCAGATTCTCCAGAACCTTGCGACGCGCTCCAATCAGACCGAACCTCGCTAGTCAATGTAAGGGGAGCGCCCCGGACCTAGAGCCTAGCGCGTGGAGCTTCCGCCGGCACATGACGCGGGGAAAGACTCTTGCGCGGGCTGACAATTGGTGCGCTACATTATGACCCAGGAACATGACTATTTAGGTGAATCGGACGAGGTTCTGAGAAGTTAATTGGCGCGTCAAGATGAAGGCCCAGAAACTAGCTTTCTTGTTCAGGTTGGGCTGAACGGTGACCCAGGAATAGCTTAGAGTTTAGAGCTCTTTTGGAAATGTAACATCAAATCGGCCAGGGTTACGTTGTCATGATGCCAAGATATTTAAACAGACATTCGTCCGTCTTTTTGATGTTCAGTCCATCACTTCATCCATACATTTCACACCATTCTCTTTCATCATGCTTGGCAGCAAGGCTTCCCTGTTATTATCATGCTTGGCTCTCCTCAGCCCTGCATCATGCAGAGCCATTGAGGAACGGGCCGTCGCGGATCATGCCGTGACGTTCCAGACCATCTACAAGCCTCCCTCCAACTACAACACTCCCAAGACATTGTACGGGCGAAATGTCCAACTTGCTGATGGAACTATCCTAGCTACTTGGTCAGTCATCCGGACCATCCGGCATCGTGCTTACTAACGTAGAACAGGGAGAACTATAGTCCTGAACCACCAAAGGTGTACTTCCCCATCTACCAGAGCAAAGATAAGGGCTCAACCTGGGCGCCTTTGTCCAATGTGACTGATACCAAGAACGGCTGGGGTCTTCGCTACCAGCCTTTCCTATACGTCTTGCCCCAGGCCATCGGCAATCTCGCCAAGGGCACTATCCTCCTTGCTGGAAATAGTATCCCTACCGATCTCAGCAAGACCAAGATCGACCTCTACGCTTCAACTGACAGCGGCAAGACCTGGAAGTACATTTCCAACATCGCTACCGGAGGAAAGGCCGTTCCCAACAATGGCGAAACTCCTGTTTGGGAGCCCTTCCTGATGGTGTACAACAACAAGCTCGTGTGCTACTACTCCGATCAGCGTGATCCCTCGTACGGCCAGAAGTTGGTGCATCAGACTTCCAGCGATGGTGTCACCTGGGATGCTGTCGTCAACGACGTCCGCGGAACTGCTTACTCTCAACGCCCCGGCATGACAACCGTTGCTAAGCTTCCTAACGGAAAGTGGATGATGACCTTTGAGTACGGCGGCGGAGCTTCGCCTAATAACGCTGCTTTCCCTGTTTACTACCGTATCTCCGACTCTCCTCTCACCTTCGACAGTGCGTCCAATCAGATTCTCACCGCTGGTAGCCGTGCGCCTAGCTCTTCGCCTTATCTTACCTGGTCCCCTTCCGGAGGATCTAGTGGATCTCTGATTGTTACTGCCAACAGCGATAACGGCATTTACATTAACACTAACCTTGGCGCTGCGGGCTCTTGGGTTTACTATGACATTCCCCAGCCTGGTGCTTATTCCCGACAGGCTATGGTCATGGATAACCCTGATTGGCTGTATGTCATGAGCGCTGGATATCTTGGTGGTGATAACTGGGTCACCGACAGTGTCTTTAAGCTTCCCAACCTGTCTTAGATATGATGGCTCTGTTGATTATCCCCGGGAGGCCAGCCCGCGTGAGATAGCTACCAGAGTAGTTAATCAATGAAGATAAGAATGTCCCTCACCGCGCCTATTGAAGTTCCTAATTACTCGCAATTCCATTGCATTCTCTTGTTTTGAAGACAGGGTCTCGGCATTAGCCAATCTGTGGCCTGACTTGACAACCAACAGCATGAATAAAATTGTGTTTCACATACAAATTGAGGACCCTCTCAAATGAACTATGCAACTGGGAGTCAAAAGACCTGCAGGTTCTGAATCAGCGGATGTGGAAGCGCTGGCAACTCTGAGCAGTTTATACCCCACAACGAGCCGTTATTCCAAGACATAGCAGTGGCATTACTAGATCTCTCTGCCGGCGCAGCAAGAGCCTTGGAGATAACGTGTCGGCCCGATCCTGCATGATCCTTCGGACAAAGCGTTCGTATAATTCGTAGAGTACAGGGATAAGAATGTTACTATTGGCCCGCTTGATAATAGTGTTTCCTGGTGAGACACGCTACTATAAGGATTTGAGTTTGCCATGATGATGCCACCCAGGATACGACAATGAGCTCGGATAGAACTTTTGCAGCCGAAAGCTTAGCTTAACCTTATATATAAACGGCAGTTAATTGATTTGAAGTCATTAACTTTCTCGCCATTCAGTGAGATAGAACTATCTAGACGACTCGGTGAAAATAACACATTAACCTTTCTTTGTCCCCTTGATTACCGCCCTCTCTATATTATCATTACGAGCTGAATGCCGAGTGTTCCGAGAGCTACAACCAGTATAACCAATTACTCTATATAAGGACTTGATCTCCCTCTTCAATGCTGCGACTCATCAAGTCTTCTAATTCTTAAGTTAACTACATCCCCTCTCTTTTCTTTTGCTACATAAATCCAATTTATCTATATCCCTACAGCGTGTTCTGCCTGTAACACATCTCATCACCATGCCGTCTTTTCAACTCCGCCAACTTCTGGCAGTCTTCTGGCTACTTTTTGCCTTTGGCTTAGCCTCGCCCCTTGGAGAAAAGGGCTCACTTCAGTCTCGGCAAACCGTTTGTCGCACTGGATTCGGCTGCTTAGGTTTTGGTGTTTCTGGCTGGAATTCCTTCTTGGTGGACATTCCCGCTGCCAATGATCCTATCGTCCATGACGCTACCTCCACGGGACGAGTGACGAATGCAAGCATTTGGAACAAGTCAGATGGCTCGTGTTTCTTCACTATCGGCGTGGTTCCGGGCTACAGACCACCACCTGGCCAAAATATTGAAGTGCGAGCATATGTTGGGTCAACCCAGGTCACTCTTAACACCGACGAGGTGCATGAACTGCTCAATGCATTTGGAACTATTCCTGCTGCCGTCATCAATAGGGCGAGATCTTCAATGTCTAGAGCTGCGGTTAAGGTTGAATGGAGGATTGTTTAATCCTGGCCCGAGTTGTAGTGCCCTAGCTCTATGCCTATCAGATTATCAATAGCTGGGTGGCATTCCCTTGGCCCAGCGGCTGGCTGAATAGGTCTTTGTTTGGACAGATGGGTGTCGGAGAGGTCATTATGTTTGCTGTATTGGTTACGAAGGACATAGGAGCTAGCTTGGGAGGAGGAATACGGGGTGGATATACGGACGGGTGTGTCATAGGGCTATTAGGCTATAGAGGTAGTCTTTTGTCCAATCACAAGGCTGCCAAGAGGTGAGGTTTGCTTTCGTTAGACGATTTTTCCTTGCACTTCGGTAAAAATTAAAAGCTGTTGGACCTATTTCTCCCTCCTTACAATAAATTACCTATTTTTATCTTAAAAACAATTGAAATCTCTACATACAATCGGGATATAGCGCCTTGGCATTAGTCATTTCGTGGCCTGATTTCACGACCAACAACCAAAAATAAAATTAATTTATCGCTACCGTTGCCCAAAAGGCTTCATCAACTATCCACTTTGCGGAGAACTCGGCGATATTCTAGGCAGCATCCGACAACATACAACAGAACCAACAGCCGTAAAGCCTGGTGAAATTGGTTTAAAAGGAGATTTTGCTCCATCCAACTCTCTATTTGTCCCCTTCACCTTTGTGGTCTTCTTTTTCACCTTTATTCATGCTCAATATGAATGCCTTTCGTTCCATCGCCCATTATATATGGTGTGTTTGGGTAATGTTCAAATTACTATGCAAGATAGTGCTGTGGATGATGCTTCCATTCTATGGCCTCACGGCATTATCCGGACTCATCCAAGGCGCTATGTTCGTCCACTGGTACACAGGAACCCTAAATGAGATTGCTCGTCTCCTTATCACAAACCTCATTGATATCAAGACGCTCAAGTTTGTCAGCGACGCATCAGGATATAGCTTTCTTGATGGGTTAAGTCCTGTGTATGAGATACCGCAGATTCAGAGCCCACTCGACTGGACTTCTCAACTCGGATTGACAAGACCCAGCGATTGGAGTAGTCAGAATGTTGAAAATATGGCAAATCTAGACAGCCTGTATCGAATAACGCCTCCCTATGATGAGGAGCCATGGCAGCATTGGGTTTATCTATCAGCGCAAATGGAGCCATGGAGACAGCCTGATGGCCCTATGCTTCACGATCCTTGGGACCAAACATTTGTCAAGCTTCTCGCGTATCGAGACACGCATGAGGCGCTGGGACGGTCGAATTTCCATTACGTATCCTGTCATAAGAGCTTTCTGTGCGCGTCATGGCGCGTCACAGCACCAGCGCTATTGCACTTTTCCATCAGCAACACGACGGAATCCCAGTACTACGAGGAGTTGCCAGATCATGAACTAGTATCCGTCCGAGTATTCGAGCTACCCCTGCGAGAAATGCCCATCCCTGGCGTATTCCCCAGCTACTTTGAGCAGATGCGTGCTCTGACAGCAAGCAACTTGACCTTTTGGACGACAAAAGATACATACTCTCATTTCTTCCAAATGTCCAATCAAGGGCTGCGAATCGCAGCGCAACTTGAGAAGGAATACCCCTGGACTTACGGCTTACTAGTGAAAGCGGAGATCAAATGGACAAGCCTATGGCCCATTGACGATACATGGTTGAGACTCACGGCTTATTTCATTCCTTTTCTATGCTCGGCTGTCCCAACGTACATATTCAAGCACGCCCAGGCACTCTTTACGGATCTGAAGTTCCCTGAGACCTCTGAGACAGTTCCTGAAGGGAAGGATCCCTCGGCTCATAGTCTGCAAAGGCTTCTTGATGGATTGAGCGACGAAGACAAAGCGAAGTGTAGGAAGTCATCGCGAGGTAAAAGGATGTTGAGAAATATTGAAGCAGAGCTTGTGAAAGATGATTGGGATACTCCTGAGGAGATTATTAAAGATCTCAATAGTGCGTTGGGTCTAGATAAGGATGGGAAGGTCAAGAGTCGGCGATGAAGTACTTAGCTTGACTTTTGCTTTAGAGTAGATCAGGCAGTAGGCATTCTCAAGACCACCATTACCAAGATGAACTAGCGTTATCTGATCGTTTTTCATGACTTGGGAATGAGGATACCTCGGAGACTTTGCATGTGTTTATCAGTGAGCTGTTATTAAATCTGGTATAATGCTCCATCACAGTTGTAGCATCCTTGAAGTCCCCCCCTATTTAAAGCTTCCCCACTACGTGGTTACCGTGTACATAGTTGACTACGAATTCCTCAAAGAGCCTTTCAACATTTGGATAGTCTTCCCGAGTGCCTACAAGTTATCCTGCTTCTCTTTGATCTCTTTTTCCATCTCTTTATACTTTTTCACCATCTCTGCAAGGAGATATTCGTCATTTGACCCTTCATCATCCCCAGCCCTTGGTCTCTTCTTCGTGACATTGGCTCTGATAGCTTCATCTGGTCCGACGTCTTGGCCATGCTGAATGCTAGGTGAGACTGAAGTTGATGTTGATAGTGACCTTGGACAAGATTGATCGTCGGCTCGTCTAAGGTCTTCTTGGCTGTGCTTACAGCTCTCAAGATGTCTATTCAAATGGAACCTACGCTTGAAAGGCTTTCCATTGGACCTGTTGCAGCCAGTATTGGGACATAGCAATGATTCCTCCAAGCTCGATGCATCTTTGTGTTTCTCTGTTCGATGTCGGCTTAAGGTAAATGGCCTTCCAAATGTCTGTTGGCAGTCTGGACACACAAAACGACCTTTTGTTTCTTCCGACCTACAGCATCTGTTTAGAACATATCCCCTTATCATGTGAGTATTGTACTCACTCATCCGAGTTACTCGTTCGCTGACCATAGCCGCTACTGTCGGCACTACCAGTGGCATTCCTCTCCCTGCTATTGTCGGCACTGATGCACACCGTATGAGTTGGGTCTTTCATGTTGGTCACTGGTAAAACTTCGGCCGTATCTTGCGCCGCCACTTCCAAGCTTTCCGAATCACCACTGGACGTCTTGAGCGAAATCAGAAAGTTTGGATCTGAAGGGGTGTTCTGGGCAAAAGCGAAGGGGTGAATCAGGTCATTCATCAACTGAGCGTCTCCCGGCCAGAACTCTTCCAGGGTATCCTGACTGAGATGTTCTCTATTGTCGAAGTCATCTGCAACCGAGCCTTGAAGTTCCTCTGTTATAAGTTAGATAAGCTTCCACAAGATAAGATCAGGGATGACATTACCCCCAATTCCGATACCATGGAAGTCGGTGTAAAAGTCATAAGCGGCCGGTACGGGCGAGATCATGGGGTCAACAGCATTGTGCCATTCGTGGTCGGGTTGGCTAGAGCCGATGATGAACATCCAACAGACACCCCAGAGTACCAATAGTGATGGGAAAATTGTCCACGGCATTGTTGTACATGTGTGTCTGATATTGTTGGGAAACTCAAAGATGGGCTCAGCAAGACCTTGCTCCTTCGTCACATCTTTCTTCCGGCCGAGGTCCTCGTATTTGCGCCTAAACCATATTTTCAATCTACCCAATATGGCTTCACTCTCTTCGACCGTTTCCATAAGGGCCATTTCTTCGTGAGTGAAGAGTAAGTCATTGTTCCCAAGTATTTCGATGAGTGAAGAAGATAATTTCATGATCTCCAGCCATTGCCTTGCTGATTCTAAGTCTTGCTCGCGCTTCAGGAGAGGAAGTAGACAGTCGCTGAACCGCCGCAGACTCCGTGACTGGAGGGAGTGATCATGCGCAATCCTTCTGAAGTGGCGCAGTTGCGGACTGAGTGAGGAGAAAGCGATAGGGAGCTCCTGACGTTCGCGCAAGAGCATACGGTGGATAGCATGGAGGGCCTCCCACTGCTCATGCTCGTTGTTGAGATCTGGGTTTCTTTTACTGTTTTTGGATAGGCCTTGTTCGATGTGAGTGCACGTTTCTTCCACCTTTACCAGGCGTACATAAACAGCTTTGCCTTCAGACACGAGTGTCACACGAGAGAAGGACGACTGCCTGCCGGCGGCGCGGGTACTCGTGGGAAAGGTTCTATGCGCTTTGGGCGATAGTTGTCTCCGTCCTCTAGCTTTGAGCGACGTTTGGAAGAATATGAGGGATGTTCACAAGCCGCGACGGACTCCAATCTCTCTTTCTCTAGGCGATCACGGTTCCGAAAGTGACGAACCCATTTGACACTAATAAAATTTGCCATGAAGGTTGCCATCAAGGCAAAACGTGAGGGCGAATGAGCCTGCAATTAGAAGAACCAAAATAGGTGTAATCCTGGGAGGTATAGAAGTATGCGGTGGTAGAAAATAGATTGAAGTTTTGTTTGGGATGAGTCTGAAATGAGCTGTAGTGCAGAATATAAGCTGCACTCTTGGGGTGCAGCGGCAATTTGGCTTTCATTTTGTTGGATTCATCCGGGGAGCACTTGGGGTGAATGCCAAGTTCAAAATGTAATATCTTCCAAGGGCACACTTGTATCTTGACACCAATCCTCATTTTGGCAACCACCACTGTGGTCAAATCACCACAGAACCACGTTCAAGCCTAAAGCCTTTCGCAAGTCTTTGTCATATGCTTTCTCTAAAAATACACATCTGACAAATAACTAAGAGAATTAAGTCGGAAAATTATGTCTAATAGCCAAACCACTCCGATGCTTGCAGCCTTTCTATACAACTGTAACAATTGGTCCGACTGACTCTTGCACCTTCAAAACGACAGGACACAAGCTCTGCCAGTTGTAAGAGAACAAATAGAAAAGGGCTCTAAGCTTTGATCGTGCCGCTTTCTTCAATTTGGCTAGTCTCATTAGAAAGGACTTACGCTGCGGACTTTTAACAAGTTAATACCACTGATCTTTGTTTTTGTGGTTAGCCTCAAGCGCTTAGGCGGCCAAGAACAGACACTTGTTTAGCTGTTAAAGTCGCTTAGTGATAAAAGCAGCAAGCGTGTAAGTTCTCCTCTCCCATAATGGAGATCATGTTTATGATTGGCAAGCATTAGAAGCGATATCTGGTTGTCGTTATCTAAAAGATTGAAACAACATCGGGGACAGCGATCCAGGGCCTCGTGGCGAGACTATTTAAGAGCCCAATAGTATATTAGGGTTAAATCTGAATAGGTAGCTCGAGGGTCGGTCACAAAGTACTTAATTAAACCTATTCAAAGATTTAGAGTACATAAAGCACTACTAAAAAAGTAAAGAAGGAATCTACGTCATAAGCTTTAGGCATCAATCGAATCTAATTGCTACTCTTACTACTATAGGTTAACTGTTCCATGTTTCCTTTTTAGATGTTGTGATGGGAAGTCCCATATAAAGCTGAAACTATACCCCTCTAGGAAATTATTAAGAGACATCTCGTTTCAACTTCTCAATTAGGCTACTCATGTGAGAAAGCCTAAGCTTAGCAACTAGACTACAAGTAAGTATTAAAAGGCATATCACTTGCAACCGCAATTCTTGAAATCTTTCTCCCAATCGTAAATCATTGACCCTCGTCTATCAATTTTTCACTGGCCGCAAACATGTGCTCTTCCTCAACCTATCCCACAGAGGCTGGAACCGCAATCTCCACATTGTACGCCAATGACCCCGGGACAACTGCAAACGCGATTATCAACGCCCTTGAGAAAGATGGTGCATTGATTGTCAAAGGCATAGCGTCCAAGTCTCTATGCGAACAGATAAGAAGTGACCTGAAACCACTTTTTGACTCAGACGTCAAAGATGACTCTGGCTTCTTTCCTCCTACCACCAAGCGAGCAACCGGTTTCTTTGCTACCTCAGACGCATGTGTCGAACTAGCCATAAACCCTCTCTTCCAATCCGTTGCAGAAAGAGTCCTGGGTAGTAAGTACACGTACTGGGAAGGTCAAGAACAGTTGACAGTCTTTGGAAAGCCGTATATTGCTAGTGCTGTTGGATTTCGCGTTGAGCCCGGTGGGAAGCAACAGGCTCTTCATAGAGATGACTCAGATTATCATCCTAGGAACTGCGACATGCCCGTCATGCTCGGTTGTGTAACGGCAGGTCCATCCTCTTTTCCATGAACGGCTGAATTATCTAACGTCACTAGGCTTTGACTAAGACAACGAAGGAGAATGGCGCGACTATTGTCATCCCAAAGAGCCATCTTTGGGGTCCTGATCGATGTCCACTAGATGAGGAGGCAATCCCTGGAGAACTGGAAATTGGGGATGCTATGCTCTTCCTGGGCAACGTCTATCATGCAGGCGGAGCCAACACCACCAAGTATGTTTATTGTACCTTTGTTAGTATCATGCAAGCTAACATGGAAAGGGATGACGCTCGAGAAACTATCGGCATCTTCATGTGCAAGGGAACCCTGAGGCAGGAAGAAAACCAGTTCCTAAGCATCCCCCCAGAGGTTGCAAAAGGCCGGAATCTTCCCCCGAAGATGCTCAGATTATTAGGGTATGGCATTTGTCCACCGGCCTTAGGCTTCTACAAATATCGGGATCCGATGAAGGTCATCTTTGGAATCGAGGACGAAGAGACTGTCAAGAAGTAGATAGTTTGTTCCTCAAACTGCTAGGATTCTTCTACCAAGACTTTCCCATTGCTTTGCTAGTATGCGCCAGTCTGTATCTCCGCTGGACCAGAAACTCTCGAGAAAGGTAAGAACATCCCCATGGTGCTTAAATCCCGTGACATCAGATAAGCTCTGGTAGAGATCCTTTATTATGACTCGCCTATCGTCATCTCCGTAGCATTCCGTCCCGGCAATGAAGATTGGCCATGCGAGGTTATGAATCGACCCATGTAGATTCTCCATACTAGTCAGTAGTCGAAACAATTCGTCCAGGCTGACGGTCTCTTCCGGGCCATATTGATGACCAAGGCATCGTGTAGTGTATAACAGAGCAGCATTATGGTAGGTGTCAACTAGACGTATAAAGTCTCCACGATCAGCAGTTGAGCATACCCCGCTGCTGCCAACTTCCATCAACGTTTCCCCTCGCGCCTGAACAAACTCACCCCTCCAATTCCGAGTTGAGTCCTGAGCTGAGCCCCCTCGGGATATGAGCGTCACATCATGAAGAAGGAGTAGAAACGCAGAGAATGACTTGTCATCCCGATACTCAACTGGTCTAATCGCATCTTGTACATCTGTCGCATCGAGGATAGTAGTACATGCAAAAATATCGTACATGGAAAGCTGGTTCTGCAAGAAGCCGAAAAGGCTACTTTTAGGAAAGTCAAGCGTGGATAAAGTGTTGACGAGGGCACGAGCTGCTTTGCGATGGAAATCAGCGGCATCTGCACCGCCAGTATGAGCTAGCTCGTAGGATGACAGGACCATCATCGACGACAGCATCCATTCTGCTGTATCGGCAGTCACTGTAAGCTGGGGATGGGCGGTCATGTCGTCAACACCACGCATGATCATTGACAAGACATGATCTCTGTCTTTCTCATAAACACTTGATGGTGTAAAGTCTCTTGCTGCATGCTGGGCTGAGACTGCGCATATCGCGAGACGCACTGCCTCATTCGTCTGAGCCAAAGGTAGAACCTTCTTACGGTAATAGTTCTTTTCTGAATCGATCCAGACCATTAGCCCGGCGATATTCTTGTCATAGTAGTCCAAGAGTTGCTGAGTGTTGCTGTCAAGACTTGGCGAAGAGGTGGATGCAGTAGATCCAGGTATAGGGAATTGGACACCTCGAAGATGGCCACGAAGAGCCACGCCCTGAACCCATCGGAGTCTCGGAGCGTACCCAGGACAGGTAAATCCCCGGCCAAGACATTTCTGGCAGCTTGGTTGACCAAGATCGCAGATGATTCTACGCTTCGAGCAAATCGAGCAGCCTAGGATGCAATAAGTGAGTGAATAGTTATATTTTCACTGGTCCTCAACTTACCTTTGCCCTTCGACCGTGGCATTATGCCTTTCTATGGCTTCATGCTGCCATCGAGAGGCGGGGCATTCGCTCAGATCCTTGTACCCCGCAGTTACGTCACGTGCTCCGGTTTTGTAAATGACAGTAAATTCTTGCTAATACAAAAGCGAGGATTTATTATTACAGAAGATCAATGTACTTCATTATGCCTCTATATAACAGTACTTAGATGACTCTTGTTTCATTCAAAACTTGTCTAAATATGCTAGGCCGAACTTGGGATACCTGCCACGATGGCGCGTAATCCAGAGGTTCTATTCGCTACATCTTGTCTTACACAGCCTCGAGGCGGAGTGCGGGGCTGACAGTGGCCGTACCGCAAGTTTCCCATGTCTGACAAGACATCCTCATTCGATTTACCTTACCCTTTCTCCATCTCCTCCTCATTCTCTTAAGGAACCGCCCTGAGTAAGGTGCACCGGGTCGCCATCATTTCCACGCCATGGAGGTGACGTTTGGCGCCGTTGGGGACTTTATCTCCATTGGTGTGCTTATCAAGGATTTCATCGAAGTGCTCGATGACAGTCGAGGATCGGCTTGGGAATACAATTCGCTAAAGCAACAACTCATCTTCCTTCGCCCCAGTTCCAGGATATCCGGAACACGCTCGAGAGTGTCGTGGATGAGGCGGAGAGAAGACTGGAGGACATTGCAGTCAAGGTGCAAAAATACACGTCAACTCTTTGTCAAGGCTCGACTGAGAGACGGATAAAAAAGGTCGCAAGAAAAGTGCAATGGAGTCTCGAAAAGAAGGAGACAGAAAAGTTCTTGTTGGACCTCAATCGTTACACATCCATAATACAATCATTACAGTTTGATGGTTTTGCGTAAGTGTCGTTTATAGAAAGTTCGTCCTTCGACCCATGGCTGACCTATCTTTCAAGTCGTTTGATGGAACGCAACTTTGATAGTAGCAAGAAAGACCAAAGCGATACCCAAGAACTTGTGAGCAAACTTCATAAGGACTTTAACGATCGATTCACTAGTCTAGAAGATGATCTGAGAGCTGTCAGAACCAACTCGGCTAATACGCAACAATACCTTATTGACATTGGTATGGTCGTCACTAGGCGACTTGATATGGTCACACAAACAGTCAACTCTCTAGGTGGTGTTGTATTGCGAAGTGCTTCGGGCATATCATTTATTGGGACATCTGTGCTGTCTTTATTATCGACCATGCACAACACCATTATAAATCGTCTCGAGCGCCCTCCCCGAATGGGCCCTTATTTCACCTTCGAAGACTACCTGGGGGTCGATTCGATCATACTGCTTAATTTTGTGGACTCTTGGAACGCCTTTGAGGGATCTTTACATGGCAAGTTCAAAGGTCGAAAAGGCGGCAGACGGGTGGCTCAGAATCGATTCCTCCTGCAGGATCATCAAACAGGAGACGAGATTGATCGAGATATTCATTGGACCTTGGCTATCACGCCAGGCTCTCGGATCAACATGAGTCTGCTATTTGAAGTTAAGGAGGATGAAGATGAAGCACAATCCCTGAGGTGCCCGTTTCCGTCATGCGGAGCAATATGTGAAGGAGTTATAGGGACTGTGATTCAATGGTAGGCCGACCCGATACGCTCCACTACTCATGAACTCTCAGCTGAAACAGTTCTAGCCCTTCATGTCAGCAACTGTTTAGAAAGCTGCCAGGCATGTCTGACGATGAAGAGCTACCCATAGCACCCAATGCTCCTGATTCGGGAATCCATGATCCAAACTCGAAGCCGGGAAGTCATTCCTCTGGCCTTGATAAATCTCGCAAGAGAAAGGGAGCCCCTCTGGACAAGAGACGATCGCTACGCGCCAAAAGGAAACCGACAGATACCCGCGATAGTGGTTCTGACTCGGACGACGCCGACTTAACAGGGATTAAGCGAGTGACTATATTACCAATCTTACGGCTCGCTATACGGCCAATTCCACCAGACTCCGAGACAGATGGAAAGCTCGGAGCTTCAGAACAAGAAAGTGTTTTGGAAGATCAGAAAAAGAGTCGCGGCTTAGATAGCACTACCGAGGGAGGCAGCGTTGAAACACCTTCGAATACGATCAAGTCACCACCAAGGGTCAAGAATAAAAGATTGTCGGAGCTACAATCTCAGTCTTCTGACGCGCAACTTGCGTTCGGAAGGCCCTTTGAGAGCGGCAGGTCGTACCAAGCGAGGGGTGGTCACAACGAGCATCCGTACGATAAGATTCCAGGCCCAGGCGCATATGCTTTTGAGAGTGCGTTGCCCGGTGGTCTTGAATCTAAAGATCCCCGACGCAAGTACGCAACTACACGAACCGCACGTGTCTCACATAGGGCATCAAACTCCCGAGACACAGGATCCAGTGGGAAGGCGAAACACGCGAAATGGGATAGAGGAAAGGTCAGGAAGGCGACAGAAGCAGATGCAAAGCGTCATAAAATACCCGCTGATTATTCTTTGAAACACTGGGACCCAGACGAGGAACCCATCATGCTGCTTAGTAGCGTTTTCGACGCGAATACCTTGGGGAAATGGATTTACGACTGGTCTATATACGCTCATGGGCCTTCGACATCAGTATCGGACATGGCGGGAGAACTGTGGCTGCTACTCATCCAGCTGGCTGACAAATTGAAGAGGGCTGAAGAAACAATAGGAAGGGTCAGGTCGGTGGACTGTAGGGACACGGTAGGGCAATTCATTGAATCAGGGGAGAGGCTATGGGAAAAACTGGTGTCGCTGCTCAAGAGATGCGAGTATCCTATGTTACAAGCATACAAGCTCAAAGGAAGGAAACAAAAAACCGCTGTTCACAAGCAGGGCGGTTCCGAAGATAACAACAAGAAGTCTTCACAGGAGACCAAGACCGAAGCAGGCAGTTTGAACAAGGGACTTGAAGAAACGTCAGCGTCGAGCGAGAGAGGAAATGGGGAAGAGACAGGAGAACAAAAGCAAGATGCCGAGAAAAGCGCTGGTGTTGCTTTCATTGAGACGATCTTTGGCCGAGATAAGGAGCTGGAACGAACTGAGAAGTGGATGCGGAACATGCGGCTTTACAATCTGAGGTTCGATGCCAATTGCGAGGATATATTAAGAAACCCTAAAAGGGAGGTTTAGTAGGATGTAAATATGAATCGGATATAATTCATTCCTTAATATATGAAAAGAATCAATTGTCTTTAACCATTGATCTATATCTTAACTTTTTACCTATTGGAGCTTCCCTATTTGCCCCCTCCCTGACTTGAGTTAGTGTGTAATCCTAGATGCAGGCATGCCTGATTTATGCCTAATATCTGAATCAGGCTGTCTGAGCACTTGCATCATGGATCTTGCTTAAATGTGCTTGTTACCCCTCTTTCTCTCCTTCCTGCCAGAATCATATCTGTGCACTTTATCTTTCCCACCGCCAAGTTCTTCATTGTGACAAAGGCTTTTAGCCTCTCGTCTTAACTCCATATAACACATCTCTAATTCCACCGTTTCGCACCGAGTCTCAATCATGGCCGACTTCAATTTTGAAGCTATTTCTCACATAGCCAAGGAGTACAATCTTCATTCATGTATCCATTGCCAGGCGTTTATCATCGACATAACCCAGATGGGTATCCGCAAGTCAGAGGTGTCATCGAAAGAGGTTAAAGCGGCTTGTGAGAACGGCTGCATTTTCCTCCAAGCATGCTCCCGTAAGGCCGGTGTAGGATACAAATTCATTTTTATGAGGGTCGAAAACGATCGTAATGGGAAGTTCATATACAGTAGCAATTGCTGGGAATCCCGGATCCGCATGGAAATAAAAAACGTTGGTTTAGAAAACGACGAGCCCGGGTTTGATTCAAAACCAATACAGGGTACGTCTAGCGAACACCATCTTTTGCATACTGCAGTGATGTGTTTTCGATGCGCTGTTATCTAACCTCGGTTTTGGCAATTGCTTACTATCTAAAGGCGATCGCCATTTGGCAATACATCCGTGTATAAATGACGATTCATGTTTTTTAAACATACGAAATATGCTGCAGGAGTGCCAAAACCATCATAAAGGATGCCAGCGCAGATCTCATGGACTTCCTCCCCTCCGTCTTATCGACGTCTGGCACAAGACGGATGATTCAATTCGAGTCGTTGACACCGAGTCCATTAAGAATCTGAGTTGGGCCGCCTTGTCATATTGCTGGGGGGAAGGTGAGCAGAGTGGGAGAACTACAAACAAAAATATCAAGGAACGGCAAATCCATCTTGCGCTTTGCGAGCTCCCACTAACCATCCGGGATGCTATTCATGTTTGCCGTCAACTCAATATTCAGTATCTTTGGGTAGATTCTCTTTGTATACTTCAGGATAATGCAACAGACAAGTTCAAAGAGATTGCCAAGATGACCGGTATATACCAAGACGCCATCATTACCATATCAGCATCATGCGCTTCATCGGCCGACAGAGGATTTCTAGAGGTTCGAACACCCTACTCACCAGGTGTTGCTTTACCGCTTCGAACAAGCAAAGGATATGCTGTGGCACAATTAATTGAGGAGGGATACCCTCTACGGCCAGAGCCAATAGACACACGTGCTTGGGCGTTTCAGGAACGCATGCTTTCGACTAGATTCCTCAGTTTCAAGACAAATGGAGTTGAATGGAAGTGTTCTCAATCACACTGCAATTTCGATAAGCACGGCCGGTATTCCACTCCCGAGGCTTACTCTTTGAGTCAACGCTTTTATGGAATCAATCGTTGGAGAATTCTTGTCGGCGATTACTCTGGCCGTCGCCTAAGCTATTTAAAAGACAGGCCTGTTGCTTTTGCAGGTGTGGCTGAAGCGTACTGTCAAACCAATTCCCTTGAGCCAGGCGACTACCTAGCAGGATTATGGAGACGAACATTGCTAAAAGATCTCCTGTGGGTATCGAATAGATTCCATGAGTTACATCCCTCGAGATGTTGCCTACCCGCGTTAGGCAACAGTACCGAGGACCCGTATATCGCGCCGTCGTGGTCATGGGTTTCCGCCTTATACCCTGTTCGCTGGTTTCTAAAGGACTTGGTGGAAACTGCCGAAGTTATTAGCGTGCAAATTGAGCTAGTGCAACCAGACTTGAGGTTTGGTGCACTGAAGAGTGGAAGTATTCGTTTGCGAGGGCGTTTATATCATGGCAAGTTTTGGAGGGATTGGATTAGAACCCGTGAATATAGGCACAAATCTGGCCCTTACTATCACGAGCTACATATCATTACCTCGGACTTGAACGGTCTTGATGCTGAACACGTTTGGTTCTTTGAAATTGGTTTTTTGAAAGAGAGAGAGATCCGGGAGAAAGACCCCTTGCATGAGAAAGACCCCTTCCATGAGGAAGACTCCTCTAAAGAAGAAGAATCCCTTCCGCATACAACCCTTTATGGAGAGTCAGCTGGTTTAATGCTTCTGTCAACCGCGAAGGAAAAGGAGTTTACGCGGGTTGGAGTATATAGGGAGGAACTGGAGGGAACATTTTATGATGATTCCTTTGATGATCCATGCCAGTGGTGTGTGCTTAAGAAGCATAAGGAATTGACGGAGATAGAGATTATTTAATAATAACAAGTGGATGGTATTGCTTATAAAGCCTTATAATAATACGCTGTACTAAAGCCTTAACCGCACTGCGCTCTGAAGCTCGCCACGCCAGTGACTTCAAGCTGAGGCTGCAAACAACCATCCGGATCCGCACTCGTCAAGATATCAATGATACCCCCGTCATCACAGTTATCATTGTTGTAGATATATACCGCGCACTTGTCGTTAATCTCGCCAGTCGTGTAAGAACCAAAGGAACCATTGCGGATTCCTTGAGTACATTTTTGGGTTCCGTCGCCGCTGTAGGTGTCACGGGCACCGGTGCATCTCTCGCTGCTTTGATAGACGCTGAAAGACCATGCTGGGTCTTGGCGGGTTGAGAGAGACGAGGAGGGGTTGCGGCTCATGTGGATGGCGGCGGATTGGCTGAGGCCGAGGAGGGAAGTGATGGAGAGGATGGCTGTGAACTTCATATTGAATTGTTGGTGACTTGATACAAGTAATGTTGATGAGCTTATAGCTGTCCTGTTTGCTTTGGTGTTGTATGATTGTGTGCAGTAGGATGTATATGATGTAAAAGCTATGAGATTTCTGTCTCTGAAGTTATGAGGGTAAGGTGCTGGGTGTATTTATGCTGTTCTCATCTTTAATAGTTGGAGATGACCTGGCCTCCATGCCCTACCTAATTACATATATCGCCCTTATTGTTTCCCTTTGTATATTCATCAGATGATGCAATTGATCAACATGCAAACGCCTGGTTAGAGAGGCATCACAGCCCAGTTTCTGTACAAAACACAATGATGACTCGTCAGATTCATCCAATGCGTTAATCGAGACATTCATTATCAGCCATGATCGTCAATAACACAACAGTAAAGGCTCAAGGCAGGCCGTTGGCCCCCAATGTCCACTCACATGTCTTTACAAAACGGCTTACAAGAAGGACCACCTGTGACGTTTAGACGTCTGATCAGCACGTGGGGTCTAGCGTAGTTCAAAAGTTCATCGGCTGAGCCCCGCGGGGTTAAAGTTTAGTCGTATTGGAGATGGATCGGCCCGCTATAGTGAGCGTAACAAATACTTCCGTGTAATCCTTTGGCGGGTAAGACGACGATCGTCTGCATGTGTGGTGGGCTGTGGCCGCTGTGCCAATGGAACGCTGGTGCCTTGTCTCCACCAGTGGCCGTATAAATAGCCTCATTCAGATTTGGGTATGAGCATCATAGGAAGGACTTTTGCGGGGAGTGGGATTTTGGTACGTTTCTTTCCAGACTTGAATCTCGATTCCTCGGGGCTACTGAATCATGAATATATTGGGGCGTGAATCATTTGAGACCTGCATGTCGTAGTACGAGCGTGAATGGATCAGATGTTTGCTTGGCGATTAGAGCTGAAAACCATCAGGCTGTGCAGACATCAGTATGACGTTTGTCACATCTCCAGATTAGAGGTTGAATGAGGCAATTCCAACTAATTGTAGGTATTGGACTATATGTTCATTCTGTATCATGTCCGTATTTCTGACTAGTCCATTGATGCCTGAACGTCCTATTTGCCCTCCAGAGCCTCCACCATCTCTGCTGTAACTTTACCCTCCTGCTGCAACTGCTTAGCAAGCTCGATAGCTGAAGTGTGAGTACCGTCAGCTGCATTGGGATCAGCTCCACGTTGCATCATGATTCTAACTACGCCAACATGTCCAGCGCTGACAGCCACGCAAAGAGGCGATGCACCGGTTCCGACAGAAGTAGTGTCGCTTTCAGGCCGAGCCCCCTTCTCCAGTAGATATTGCATCATAAGCTCATTACCCCGCCTCGCCGCAGCACCAAGTGCACCTGAATGCTCAATCTTAGCCCCGTATTTCAACAGCAGGTCTACCGCAGCAGTATCCTTGTACAGCCCTGCAACCAATGCAAGCGGATATGCAGCTGCATCAGGCTCCTGGTTAGGATCCGCCCCTGCCTCAAGAAGAAAGCGTAGAAAGTCAACGTGTTGTCGACCCATGCATGCAACGATGAGAGGTGTTCCCCGCATGTCGAACTGCATGTTGATCACAGATGGATCCTTGGTGAGCAGGGCCTGCATCAGCGGGATTGAGCCCGTATTGATACCTGCTCGGACGGTTTCCTCGTTAAGAGGAGTGGAGCCAGACCTTAGTAAGAGGAATCGTACAGCATTGTATTGGTAGTTCTTTACAGCTGTTGTGATCGCTTCTTGGAAAGTTTCTTGTGATGGGCGTTGTTCGCTGGTTGAGAGGAGGGTTTTTATCTTGTTGGTGTCTCCAGTTTCTGCCAGAGCGAGGAGCTGATCTTTGAGCGAGTCTGTCATTTTCGCGGCCTGAAATTATGAGTTCTTGGTTGTGAGTTGCAAGGTCAGAGTCCTTTCTCATCCTTCGGAACTCTTTATGATCGGCGAGTATTTTCGTTTGTCGTGATACGTGGCAACATCCCGTCCTGCATCACATGAGGCTGTGCGCTTCTTACGTGAGACTTCTGATCGGCAAGAATCGATTGCCTAGAAAAGACGTCATTCGCGGCGAGGCATCGAGGCTGTGACCCCACCATCTTGGGGGCGGCAGAGGAGAGATCGGCATAGCTGAGCTGACATCCATCCTTCGGAGGCTAAATTAGTCTTCCGTTTGGCTTGCTCCTTGCATCGGGGATTATTCCACCGACTTGGCATCGACTTCTTGAGATTCCGATTTGCTGACAGCAATGTTGATCTATACCTATCACGAAGGTGATAGTAATTGTGATTGCATCTGTCTCAAACCATGGACAAACCTTTGGGCAACGATCGCGATCTTGGGAGAGGAACTTTTGAGTACGTTATGGTCTGGCTGACACGGAGCCCGATGACAGACTGGGGACTTGAAAGGTTGCGAGAGAGCTCTGTATGATACATTGGTACGATACTCGAAGGCTTGACCAAATAAGAGTCCGTGTTGTCTACAAGGTATCCAGACGCGGTTTTCAACAATAGTATAAAGATGGTGTCAAGTCGCTTCATTCCAACTGCATCACATCAAGGCAGCACTCAAGCATTATCATAGCGTCTCGCTTCACTCCCTGCCATATCAAAGCACTCGACTTCTTTCTGCTTCAACTCCCAGCCTAGTCAAAATGAGACTCTCAAACATCATCTCCCTCACCCTCGCCCTCATCACCCCAGCCATCGTCCTCGCAGCCCCAGCAAACACCCTCCACCGTCGAGATTGTCCCTCTGTCGACACCCTCCGCCAATGGATCCGCGACAATGCCAAGGTCGGCGAAAACACAGTCTTCTACACCGCCAAGGCCACGCAGGACCAGGCCAAAGCCTTTGCCGAGCAAAAGGTCGCAGACGGCACCTACTGGGGCAAAGTCTTTGCCGACAACAAGTATCTCGACTGGATCGTGGAATGCGGCGAGGGGGCTGAGCAAGATAAGCTGTTTCCTCGTATGGGGGAGGCTCTTGCTAGGGAGTCTAGCGGAACGGCGTATGTGATTATGGTCGAAGGGAATGAGATTGAGAAATTTTGGAAGAATAATGAGTATCCTTATCTGAAGGAGAATAAAGTCAAGGTCATTGCTGTTAATTCTGTAGACTTTGATGATCAGAAGGATTACAATGGTAATCCATTCAAGCGGGCAATTGAGTTCTAGGTTACAGCCTTGGAATTATTTAGTCACAGAGCAGACGCATTAAAGGAGATATTGGTATGGAGTTGATGGCAGGGAGGATTGACAGAGGTATTGCTGAACGGTCATTTATCTATGGCAGGCATATATATTACGTATCAAGTATATATAGGAAGACTCAATCCCATCAATACTTGGAAGAGGGCAGTGATTTAACTAATAACAAGCCTTGCAAGCCCAATGATCAGTTTCTTCTGCGTCGATTAGCGAAATTGATAGGATCGTGAATCACCAGCATCAGACCACTCTATCGTGTTTTGACCTCGCCTGTTTTTATTCTCAAGATTGCAGCTGTTGGTCCTCCCCAGTCTCGCGGATGCAGGATTTCCATCCACGGGTTCCAAGGCGCTCAACTGGGGCATGTAACCTTGCAGAAAGGATCAGAGATCCACCACCCTGCCTGGCCCAGCCATTCACATTCATATGCCGAACGAGCTGTCACCTTCAGGTAGAACTTGACGGCGTACTTCAATCATGCGATTTAAAGACGCGAAATGCATTGTTCGGTCTTTGTAGGGGTTGCTGGCTAAATGAGACGCCTTTAAGGACTACTTTCAAGCAATTGGCGAATCGTAATATTTTGGATATGGAACTTGAACATGGACATTCCTCTGTGATATTGCGTAACGTAAACATGATACAGCGACATATGCTGCTCTCCAGCACAGCACTGGCCTGTAAATACCTCTTTCTTCCAGGGTTCATTCGCAAATCAGACCACGGACGGATAAAGTGCCAGGACTGAACCAACAGCCAACATGTCTCAAATACCAACGACCCCGCCCTTTTTCTCGACATTGAACTCGACCTCTCTGTCTACACGGCTGTCACCAACAGGACACCGAGGTGCACAAGATGGCGAATGACAAGTCCAAAAGTTCATCACCAGCTGCAGAGCAATCACCTCCACGTGATGCTGATAGCCCGGAAGAGGCTCGTCTCGTAAGTGCAAAGACAGGACGGCAGACTAACGCTAATGACGATGAAATAGGAAGCGGGTGATGACGACTCAGCACTTGGAGTTGTGAGTCCTGAGGTTCCATCATGGTAACAATTGTAACTAACTCAATGGCTGTTGAGACCGACGATGAGTTATCGACCGCATCTTTGCGCTCTAGTATTTACGAATACCATATGATCAATGGTCGCGGATATCATAAAGATGAGAGTGAGCAACGACTGACTACTTGTTTCATCACATACTAATTGGTATTACAGAATATTGGCTCCCTAGTGATCAAGTATATCTCCCCATTCTTCCCGATGCAAGTCTTCTCTAACATGCTCCCAGAATGAATCAGAGCGCCTAGGCAAATCTGTCCAGCGTCCTCTTGGAAACGCGAAACTGACGACCGAACAGATCTCCAGAACCATCAACTTCTCTTGACATTCGGCGGCAAGAGATATTTCTCGCCCGATGCTGACGCATCAAAGAGGGTTCTTGATGTCGGAACAGGCACTGGGATATGGGCAGTCGAGTTTGGTATGAGAAGTACTGGCTGAATTGTTTGCCTGAACTGACCTTGACCACGCAGCGGATGAGCATCCTCATGCCGAGGTAAAAATGATCGATCCGATTCTTTTTGCAACAGCTACTGAATGAGTCAGGTCTTTGGCATCGATATTGCTCCTATTCAGCCCGATTTGTAAGTATCCAGTCGGAAGAGGCTGGGGAATTAGCTGATGTCACGCAGTGTTCCTCCGAACTGTACTTTTGAGATCGACGACGCTGAGAAGGAATGGACGTGGACTAAGCCTTTCGACTATATCTTCGTTCGTCTCATGGTCGGCAGCATAGCAAATTGGGACAAGCTGATCCGCCAATGCTATGAGTATTCCACACCAAACTGCGAGGTCTTCGCTCCCCACTAACAACGTCCAGCAACTTGGAACCCGGAGGCTGGCTCGAAGTAATCGATCCGGTATTCCCCGCCAAATCCGAAGACGGAACCCTCAAACCCGACTCCCCCTTACATCGATGGGACGAACTAACCGCCAAAGGCGCCTTGGCCCTCGGCCGTCCCTTTGACGAAGGCGTGAACCACGAAAAGCGTCTCAAAGAAGCAGGCTTTGTCAACGTCACGCGCAAGGCGTTCAAGTGGCCTACTAACACTTGGCCCAAGGATCCAAAGTTCAAAGAGATTGGGCTATGGACGCTCGCTAATATTGAGAGGAATCTTGAAACGATTAGTAGCTTCTTGTTGAGGCAGGGACTTGGGATGAGTCAGGAGGAGATATTGGTTTTTATTGCGGAGGTTAGGGCTGAGATGAGGAATTTGAAGGTCCATGCTTATTGGGAGGTGTAAGTATTCTCAAATATGTGGGTTGATAGAACTGACTGGTCGTGTAGGTTTGTTGTTACGGGGCAGAAGCCAGAGGAGAAACCCTGAACGGAGGTGCATCGCTGTAAGCGTACAGAAACAGAAAGGCGGCCGTTATCATGGTTCAAAAGAGACTGACGAGCATGCAACATTCTTTTAACTAAACAAATCGCTTGATACATAATATCTGGCCGGAACAAACACCTAAAAATATTATCATTTCCATCATGTCGATAAGTAACAGTAACTCCGTGACCTCCAGATATAAAGTGAACGATACGTAGTAAATGCTTGACTCCACCTGAAAACACACTCTATGGCGTCACAGGCGTCGCAGCAGCCATCAAATTTGTCCTCTCATGCCTCTTCGCCTGCTTCAGCGTCCTCACCCGCTGAATACTCTGCCACTTCTTCTCGCGCTTCTTATCCCTGACGCACATACCCACCAAAACCGCCATACACCCGGCAATACACACCCCGAAGATTATCGCTACGACGATACCCTCTGTTCCGATGTCCTCATGCTTTCTCATACAGACTGTGGCGCCAGAGGCAGGGTGGATCTCGCAGAGGAGGCCTGGGGCGCAGGTGCTGGATGTCATGCGGTTGGTGATGCAGGATGCGCTTTCGGTGCGGCCGTCGGTTGTTATGGAGCAGACGACGGTGGTTGAGACTGTTGTGCTGTAGCAGGAGGCTCCGGGCTCGGTGGCGGTGATGCTGCTGCTTGATGTAGAGGTCAAGGAGGTAGAGGATTCGGTCGAGGTTGATTCTGTGGTGGATGAGGGTTCTTGGGTAGTTGTTTCTTGTGTTGTAGACTCTTCGGTCGTGGACGTGGGCTCGTCGGTCGTCGTAGGCTTATCCTCCGTTGTAGTGGCCTTTTCTTCCGTCGTGGCCGGCTCGTTCGTCGTTGACTCTTCGGTCTTTTGAGTCTCCGATTTTGTTTCCGTCGTTTCCGAGGATTCCGTATCTTGTCGCCGAACCCATTGTCGCCATCGCTTCACTAACGGTCCGTTCTCCCATGGATCCTGCTGCACCTTTTGCGCATTGAGAGGAGCTTCGTGGCCACGGTTAATGGCAGTCGGGGCATCGTAGTATGACGGATCGGGCGGTACGTCATTTGGCTGATGGCCTGCAACGGCAAATGCGGGCACGGCAAAGAACAGGGTTAGGGAAAGGAAGCGCATGCTGAAATTACAGGAATAAACGACAGAAGCAAAGGGAAATAATTAAAGTTTCACGTCCAAGGGCCTGTTGAGAGGGAAGAAGAAAGTTGCGGGAAGATAAAATGTTTTTCTTTGTTGCGTGATAGCGGAGATATTATCTCGTATTACCTACTATGTTACTATAAAAAGAACTGTGGCCGCGCGTAGCCAGCTCAGGTCGTTCCACACGGTGACGATCAGTAGCACAGCCGCAAATTCATTGGATCAACTCCCGTAAGCTGACATATGTATAGCAATAATACGAGCTATATCGCGGACAAAGAGTGACAGACTGTTCAATCAATTTTCTGTATATCCGATGGTTGTTTCGAGTTCTCTTTCCGGTCTAGTTCAGTGTCAAACGGGTTTAGCATGGTGATACCGTCAAGCGCTGTATTGTGGCTGGGGTTTCTTAAAATAGGCGAACGAATCATTGTCGTCCGAGCTCGAAGAATTGAGGCGCGACGTTGAGGCTTGCCATGCTTATGAAACGCGGGGATTAAACGCGTGTCAAACTCTCAACCAAACAAGAGCCAAATGCGTGGAGTATACAAATAATTTGAATAATGGGCTTGGCTTTAGACTTAATATCGGGAACACTCTATTTAATATTTCTTCTACTTTTTAACTGATTGATCTTTGCTGACCGACTGTAAGTTACTACTTTTAGATATTCTAGGGTAGTTACTACTGACAAAACGAGTAAATGATCTTAATAACAAGCCTTTCTATATATTGACAATTAATTGACTGCTTTCCTCGTCGACTATCAGCTCTGTTCCCAACTGCATTAGGTGAATAATTCTTCCCTTAAATTGCGCCGGTTTCTTACGCAGTTATCACGGTAGCAAAGGAATGTCTTGTGAGTTGATAGTAGTTATCCGATTTTCCACGGACGCTAGGAGAATTATTTGAACCAAGATGACACAATCCCATTACGCTTCAATTTAACCAGTCCGTTCCACTCCTTCATTGGCAATGCATGCTGACCCTTAGTCGCTTATGTTGCGGCTGCTGGAGTCAGAGTCAGAGTCTCCCGTCGAACAATTCCACTCTGAATCTGAATCTGATACAAGTTCGGCATGCGGATCAAGAGCATTGGTCCACAAGCCAAGAAGTCTGCCCAGGCCAATGCTGAATGTGTCCGGGTCAGGAGACCATGAGTCGGAAAGTCGAAGCAACTCCTCTATCTCGCTGTGGCATTGCTTCATAGTCAGAGAAGCACGAGAACGTGTCGACGAACTGTCAGAAGTAGTGGTGCTTGCAGGAGGACGTTTACCACCAGGTCCAACAGGTATCGTGGGCCGAGTCATAGTAGGCGGGAACATACCCGGACGATTGAACGTCGTTGGGCCACCGAATCCTGATGGTATAGGTGTGCCGACATTTTGAATCTTCAGAGTCATGCCCGGACGGCGTAGTGATTCCCATGCTTCAGGTAAAATGACAGTTCCGTCATCGGTGTAAAAGAAATACTTTCCATCTTTCAAGATCATTGTTGCGGGATATCCCAAGCTGAGACCAGAGAGTCTTTTACGCAGCAACTGCAGTAAACATAAATCAGCGGATGCTTCAAATCTTGATTATCTCCTTGACTTACTTTGAGATCCTTGCATGCAGCATACGGGAAGGTGAGCTTTTTCCCCGAGAGTGGTTCAAAAACGTGAATAGGCTCTATCTCTTCACCAAGCCGGAAGAAAAGAGAGATGGAAGCATCAGCCTGAACAACAGCCTCGGGTCTGTTCCTGACTGGAGGACTGGCGATTGACATGGCAATCCAAATTCGTTCCCTCGGGCTTGATTGTTTGGCCTCGTCGATAGCCTCGTCGATTCGTTGGCGGACTCGCTGATCGAGTGAGTCATACTGTTCTATGAGTTCTGGACGCTTTCTCCATCTGAACTTGGAGGTCGCCTTTGATAGCGCAGTCCTGACATGTTTATCGTCCAGTTCAAGCCGTTTGAACGTCTTAGTTGGCGTGCTGTTGGAATCGAAGTGCGCGCCAAGATTGATTTGCCAAACTTCAAGGTCTTGGTCCTTCCACTCCTCGTGTGGCATGAGATTCCGTTTGATCCAGTTTCTGGTAGCAGCCATAAGACTTGAGCCGTTTACGTTGGTCGGCTCTTGATCGACCGGTACTAGTTTGTTGGTGGTCTCCTCATTGGTATCAGCCGATACCTCAGTGTCCTTGGATTGTTCTAACGCCGGTGTTGGAGTGGGCATGATTTCAACAGGCTTGGCATCCTCTACCTTTGTATCAACCGCAATGGTAGGAGTACTTGAAACAGTGCAAGTGCTGTTAGCATCTGAGATGGAAACGTCGATAGAAAGTACTGGCGGAGCGACGATGGTCCATTTGGCGACCTTCTTGGACCAATATTTGTAGTGACCTGCTCGTTGGCTGGCCACTTGCCCTGCCAGGTGTCGGAATGTGAGCTCGGTCTCAAAGCTACCTGGGACTCGGGTCTGTGACCTAGTAGAATCATCAAGTCAGCAAAGATGGCGTAACAGGATGGCCCGAACTTACCGAATCTGGTACTGCGCAATACTGCCCAGAAGATACCGTAGCATGAGTTCAAACTTGATCTGCGTCAACCGGTGCCGAAAGTATTTGAGTTGAACCTCGAGCAACTTCCAAGACTCGTAACGCCAGACAGTGGTGTGAGCGATGCACTGCAGATACTTCCCCGTCTCCTCCCGCGGGATCTCATTGATGTACTTGTCGCCAACCATATTCTCTGTCTGCCGTACCAACATGATCAGAATGCCGACGTAGATCTTTTCGCACGTGACTGTGAGGCCCGTGATATCTTCCAAGCATGGCTTTGTGAAGACATCTGGATTTTCTTGAACCAGATCATCGACTTTTGTTAATGTCAAGGCAGTCGAGTTGATCAAATTGATCAGCTTCGGAAGCCTTTGTCGGGCTCTTCTGTTGGCTTCCGACTGTACTTGCAGGGAGCTTGCAAGACTGAGGCCTAGTTTGGCGACTGGCTCAATATCGTTGTGGGCCATGATTCAACAAGGATCAATATGGCAATAAGAAAGGAAGAAAGATGTAGAAATTAGTATAATGTCCTCTCTCACATTTTATTGAATCAGGCAGCGTGTCGAAAGCACGCCATTGTGTAATTTCTTATCATTACCCCTCAATACGTGCAGCACTGTAGCCAATCATCAAGTATTGTTGGTTACACTTCTGTCGTACGTGACTCTAGGACTATTGGACAACGTGTCATACATAAGCCACCATTGTAACGATTGGTATCTGGGTCAGCAATCTGCTGCCGTAAGACGCATTTGGAAGAAATCTTGACCGCTCCTTGCGGGGTTGAAACGGATCTTTACTATGATTGAGATGGGAATGAAACGGTTCTTTAGAGAAGGATGGTCTAAATTCTGAACTGCGCTTTTTGTATTCAGTAATGTTAGATGCCTCAACTGTAATGTAGCGGTGATGCAATTATATGTTGATCAGTCTCCACTCACTTGGCTTTAGGACCTTTGGGTTGTTATCGCACCCTGAAGCAATATGCCACCTGATTCCGTCCGAGACATGAGACGGTTTCTATTGGTACACTAAAGCAAGGACTAATCATCTTTCCCGGCCCCCAATATTGACATCTTGGAAGGGTACTTCGTTCAGGCTGTGGCTGTCCAGTGTACCTTGTTCTGTTTAACAAGACACTGACACCAATGAGGGGTAGGCCTTTATTATTTCTAGTATTCGCTGAATACTTCATGTGCCATTTTCCAGCTCCATATTGATCGGCAAGTTAATTACCTGACCATGGGGCTCACGCGACGGCCTTGACGCTCGCTGGGTCAACTTCGGGTCAGCTGTTAATCAGCCCCCTTCAGCTCCTCCTCATCAGCTCTCCTCAGCCTCCTTGGCCAATGACCAGTATACGTGATAGGACTTTATTCATGCCTCAGGCATCTTTAAACAGAAGCATTAGCAGTCTCAGCCTGAATATACTCAACTACCCCACCCGGCTCTAGTCAACAACCCAACCTCTCGTGGACTCAACGTCCTGTGTCCTGTTACGTGTACATAAAAGCGTATCTTAGTTTCAAACTGGTCTTACACACTCGACACAGCCAATGGATGCTCTCAGCATTGCCATAGAGGCTGCCGAGACGACAGTGGCAGCCCTCCCGCCAGGCCACGCTGATCGACCTATACTTTTGAACAACCTTGGAATCTGCCTCGTCGAGAGGTTTACCCTGAGCAGCTCGATGGAAGACCTCGATCGTGCCATTGAAGTTGCTGATGCGGCCATCAACTCTACGCCTCAACAGTATCCTGGTCGATTGCGCTATATGGATAATCTTGCGACAAGACTCGGTATGCGGTTTGGGTTGACCGGGTCGATTGATGATCTCAATCGTGCCATTGACCTTGTCGAAATGGCAGTGGAAGCTACACCGCCTAACCATATTTATCGCGGCCGTTTCTTAGGCAACCTTGCGATTTGGCTTTGTAAACGATTCGAGGGGATTAGTTCGACGGATGATCTGGATCGCGCTATCTGGGCTGCCGATATGGCTGTAGAGGCCTTATTGGACAACGCATCTCGGCGGGATAACTACTTGAGTATTCTGGGGAATTGCCTCGGCAGACGATATCAGCAGACGGGATCTCTAGATTACCTTGACCGTGCGATATCAGCTGCTGAGCTATCGCTAGAGGATCCAGACCAAGATGCCATCCATCGAGCCGCTTACTTGAACACTCTCGGTCTGTGGCTTGGTGAACGATCTGATCGAACCGGCTCCAAGGCCGATCTTGATCGTGCCGTCGAAGCTACCGAAATGGCAGTCGAGGCTTTACCGCCCGAGCATCCTGAGCGAGTCATGTGTCTGATCAATCTCGGCAAGATTCTCGGCAGACGATTTGAACTGACTGGGTCAATGAGTGATCTCGACCGCGCCATCGAGGTTTCTGATGCTGGGCGAGAACTCTTGTTGCCTAATAGCCCTTCTCAAACCGCATGTCTAAACAACCTTGCCATGTGGCTGAGCAGGCGATTTGATCGGGCAGGCTCGATGGACGACCTCAACCGGGCTATACAAGTTGCTGAACTAGCTCTAACTGTCACCCCCAGGGATCACCCCGAGCGTTCAGTCTGTTTAGGTACTCTTGGAGTTTGTCTTGGGAAGCGATTCGATAGAACAGCCTCGATGGACGATCTCAATCGCGCCGTTGAAGTGGAAAGCACGGGTGGAGAGTCTGTTCCTCCAGGCCATCCTTTCAAAGCGAGCCATTGGGATGCCCTCGGTGTATGGCTCGATAGACGATTCGACAGAACTAGTTCGATGGATGATCTCAACCACGCCATCGAGGTAGCTGAAAAGGCAGTGGAGGCAACTCCTCTCGAGCACATGGACCGAGCCAGCTATCTTAATAATCTCGGATGCTATCTTGACAAGCGATACGAGCGAACTGGTTCTCTGAATGATATCAACCGCTCTCTGTCGTGCTTCAAGGAGGGTTGGGATTGCCCAGGCACGCCCACGTCTATCCGTATTCGTCTGGCGCTGAGTGCCGCTGAAACCTATGCCTCGCAGTCAAACTGGGAAGAATCAAGCCAGCTGCTTGAAAAGGCCGTGGAACTGCTCCCTGCCGTCAGTCCGCGCTCGTCAGCGCATAACGACAAGGAGCACATGCTCGCAAACTTTGTAGGCCTCGCTTCCACAGCAGCGGCTGTCGCCTTGAACGCAGACAGAGATGCCTATCATGCCTTAAAGTTGCTTGAGCTGGGCCGTGGGATCATCACCAATTTTCTGATGGACATGAGGGGTGATATTTCCGACTTGAAGCAAAGACATGCTGATTTGGCGGATGAGTTCGTATCCCTCCGGGACGAGCTCGATTCCCCGGCGGATAGTCCATCTCTTTCAGTCCCAACCAATGGCGCGAGTTCCCTAGAATCGCAAGCGAAACGACGTCGCGAGGCAGACCAGAGATTCACAGAGCTCATTACCGAGATTCGTGCTCAGCCGGGCTTTGGGAGCTTTTTTCTTCCGCCGACTGCAGATGAGATGATGGCTGCTGGGAGCTTGGGCCCCATTATCGTTGTTAATCTGAGTTCGTATCGCTGCGATGCCTTTCTTGTCCAACTCGATCGCATTTCAGTGGTAGAACTTCCTGACCTCAAGTCGGAAGAGGCACAGAAGCGAGCTCAGGGCCTGCACTCATATGGTCCCTCAAGCTCTTTCAACATGGAATCACTAGTGGAATGGCTCTGGGATGTTATCTGCCGTCCGTGCCTAGACGCCCTTGGCTTTAGGGATCCGCCTTCTGATGATAATTGGCCTCGTGTGTGGTGGATTCCCACGAGGTATCTCAGCCGGCTTCCTCTTCACGCAGCTGGACACCATAGTGCAGCTTCATCATCCACCAATACCGTCATGGATAGAGTCATGTCGACGTACGCTTCATCCATCAAGGCACTGATACATGGACGGCGACATACCATTCGAGATCGTGACGCTACTGAACCGGACTCAGCCCTCCTGATTGCCATGCGCGAAACGCCCAATCTATCGGCGGGTGGACTCCTCCCATTCGCCGTTGATGAGTTGGATATGCTGGCAGCACTGTGCCCCTCACTCGGACTAGAACCCTCCTTGCCCCCGCGGCGCAGAGACGAGGTCCTCGAAGGTCTAAAGAAATGCAAGATATTTCACTTTGCCGGCCATGGGCAGTCTGATCCGGCGGACCCTTCGCAAAGCTGCTTGCTCCTCGAGGACTGGGAGACGAACCCACTGACGGCGGGTACACTTCGTGATCACAGGCTGCAAGATAACCCTCCCTTCTTCGCCTATCTCTCCGCCTGTTCCACGGGGGCCAACGAGTCCGACAGGTTCGCTGACGAGGGAGTCCATCTTGCCCACGCCTTCCAGCTCGCTGGGTTCCGGCATGTCGTTGGAACGCTCTGGAGAGTATCTGACAGGTATTCCGTCCAGGTGGCGAAGGTACTCTACGAGACGATGCAGCATGCAGGTGTGACAGACCAGGCCATCTGCTTGGGTCTCCATCGTGCTGTCAGGGCCCTGCGGGATGGTCGTATCGACATGGATGTTGATGTGCCGAAGCGAGCAGGCGAGATTAGGGATATTGTTGGTTGCGAAGAGGATACCAAGCCACTTTACTGGGTTCCCTACGTTCACTTTGGTGTATAGTGTTCCAGACACGCACTTCGCCCCTACAGGGCTTGTGAAGCACCGTTCGCGACAACGTGGTGGGAGGAGTGCGGTAGATTGCTAATGGCGACCGCGACGAAGACAACAAATTACAACCTCTGTCTCAGCCATCGGACAAGGATCGAGTAGGTAACGTTTCAAATAAGAAGTCGGAAGGTCACAGGCGACCACGCACAGATGCTAACAGCAAGTTACTTTAGTGCATGGTCATGGATGAGCACACATACTTGCCACATGTTCAGCCAGATGGACGGGCCTCGGAGGTTAAGGTTGGGATGTCCTGTATGAGGAATCTTTGCAAGGTATATAAGAGAGAGATAGTTCGTGAGTGCTGTTGGAGATGTGATTTATGGGCTCCTTTATGCTTTAGACATCTGGAGTATCACCGTGAGTTGGTCCTCAGTTGTGTCAATCAAGATCCTCGGACCCTTCTTAAGCTCGGCGGCATTTAAGGAACCCTCAGCACGCTTAGTCTGGATTTCCAGATCCGTCACGTATGGCTTGCAGTCGGAGAGCTTAATGCAGACCTCACAGTTAGTCTATTATGTTGTCATTAACCCGTCGCCATGCGTTATGATCCAGTAGGCCATTACAACTTAGGTTTTCAAGCCCATAACAAAAATTCCCCGTCGTGAATGGTTTGACTAGGTGCGGGGCCGGCGCGATCAAATCACCTACTCAGCCACATAACAATGCATGCGGTGACTCCATTTCTCGGCTTCGTTTGGAACTGCCGACTGGTTAGCCGACCATTCCTTGACAACTTTACCTCAGAGGGATCAAGTCTCCACTTTCCAGCCGGAAAGCCGACTTATCCTGCACGGCAGATTACGGATCAATCATCACGGAACAGTGCACGGCCATCTAAACAACCTTTCTCGGCTGTAACGGTTGTACCGGCTGTGGCTGGTGTTGTACTGAGACCATCGGGTAGCAGCATCTAGACTGTTCTCAATGTTAGCCTTAGCCAAGTAAAAGTATCTTGACCGTTCCTTCATAAGATACCTTTCATCATTATGGAACAGCCGTAAGGCGTCCACAACCCCGCCAACGCACGTGTCAAGGCATGAATAGCTGTACCAATGGGGTAATTGAAGTGAGTCACTACGCTTAAATTCGTGTAAACTAAAATACCAGAGTGAAAGTATATGTCGCGTGGCTTGTGGTAGTCAGCAATTAACGGATCTGGCGGCAGACAATAGGCTCAACTTGCCACTCCACCCGCCCCTAACAGCTGCACGATAGACTTAACTACAGGTGATTCCATTATAAAGGATGATACAACTGTATGCCGTGGTCTGAACCTTGGTACCGCTCACTGGGGTTATAGTACAACGCTTCTTTCATCAACAGCGAAGTCATTTAGCATCGATACGAAGCTAGTGTTTTAAATTTCTTCACCTGACTTATCTTGTACCACCACAACTCACCATGGCTCGCTGTCGAAGCTTACCGTCCCGCAGACCTGAAGAAGAACATACCGCTTCTGTCAGTACCTCAACGATGCAGCATTGTGGTACAACCAGGCGAAGGTCCGCCAGGACCGCGCTTAGGCCTAGCAATACGAGCATCAAACGCTCAGCGGCTGACAAGGCTCATCAAAAGGTCCGTCAGGCCTGTGTGAGATGTAGAATGAAAAAGACCAAGGTAAGTCCTGTAACTCCCAGTCATAGCGTGATGAACGCTTGCTCATAGACATCACAGTGCGATGGTCAGACCCCTTGCAAAAGGTGCAGGGACGGCCAAAAGATATGCACTACCAGCGCTCGGAAAGCCATTACCTTGAAAAAGACTCCCAGAGGGTAGGCGGTGTGCCTTTCGCAGCGTTTATGGTCAAATCACTGACAGTGGATGGAGGTACGCTGAGGTCCTGGAACAGTCTCAGTACATTTTGATAGAGACAGTCTGCAAGCTTTATTCCATGGTCAGAAACTCACAACCTTGGAAGTTGGATGAGCCTCAGCTCAATGAGCATGGCCAACCCGTTGCGCAACACATCGCAAAGCTTCTGGGCTGCGTACCACCAAACAGTGAGATCGACCTCCCAGTACAGTCCGTCTTCCCAGAAAATGAAAGTAGCATGGCGAAGCTGTATCGCGAGCTGGAAGAACACGAGAGATCTGAAGCTGCATCCACCCCGAGTCTTGCGAGAGACAAGGAATTGGCCTGCGACGAAACTGCGATATCGGAATCACAAGCCTTGGATTTGGAACTTCCCTATTACGTCGTCGACTGCGGAATACATGGTACCGTGAATCTACCGCTCCAGAATGGGAGTGATGATTTGGATCACGAGGTCGCTGAGGCCGCTAACATGTACGGAAACGCATTGTTTCCCGACACTCCTCTCTCACCTCGCACATGGTCCAGCTACAACGCCGGGTACAGCGACTTGGCATTGTGTCTTCAGCAAATGTATGGCGCAATGCAAAGTAATAGCATGCTGCACCAGAGTTTGAGATCCAGCTTTGGTGACGTTGAGCCGTACATACTCTGTAATGATCCAGGGATAAGATTTAGACAGACTCAATAAGCTATAGACAATTAGACATTTTTAAAGACATTAAGATTGAAATTTATAATTATATATTACTTTTAATAAGCTAAAAACACATTAACTATTACTTTTATATTATAAGTAAATAAGTATTATCTTGTGTAAAGATTTCAAGTTTTAGTCCTCCCGACCTACTAGAACATTATACATAAGGTTAACACTTAACCCTACATGGAATACCCAGAGCTTATCCTGAAAGACTGCACAACTCGAGGTATTGATTACCACCATATTTGCCACCAAAGTATCGCGTTCCCAGTACTGCCCATCGTATACACTATAGTACAGCCCATCCCCTTCACCCTTATTTATGTTTGATATTTGAGGAAATCAAGTTATTTTTAGGAGATGAGGCAGAGGTCAGAATTGCTGAGGAATAAGGCGATGAGAGACTGGAGGCTTAAGGCTCCATCCTAAAGGCACAACAGCGCCATGGTTTTCCTAGTTATATAGCTACAGGTACTTGCAGGCTATTTCTGAGCAGACAAATGAAGTGACTTTTACTCTAGCTAACCTTGAAAGTGTTAGGAAGAAGGAATCTCATTGCAGGCGCTGACTGCTTGTCACGAAATGAGAGAGATGGGTCGAGCGCTACGTATCCCAGTTCAAACAAGCAAGGCTTATTCACCTGGCCTATCCCGTGGTAGCGTCTCTGCTGATACTTGTGAAACTAAGGCTTTCTCATAAAGTAGTCCATGTTAATTATAACCTCCGTGCTTTTGCATTTGGACTTCGAATTCTCTAAGCTATTCTTTTTGCAATTGTTTCTTTCCAGGTCATAAAGAAAGAAATATATTGTATCATGGAAAAGTTGAAGGCTCTAAGCTATCGGCGATCTCGGGATATAAACTTTAAATAATCTTTACATGTCGTGATTGTATCCTCATGATCTGACGTTTTGTGGAGACTAACAACAGAATCGAGTAAGGTTTGGCAAGGCTGCTATAATAGCCATGAGAGTTTCGCGGAATTTTTGGCTATTTATGTCTGAGTATTTATGTCTTTGAACTCACAAATATCACCAGCTATCAACGTGATTGTCATCGTACGAGTTGTTTTGACGCAAATACTCAATCGCCGAACTAAGAAATCAGCGCTTGCCTCGGGGTTTAGTTTATACTGCGATTGATAAATTAAGAATCTAATAAAATCGCAGTAAAAGGTTATAATTCTGCTGATTAAAAGGCCCATAGTTCTCTCGCGAGTTCACAACTCCTAATCACATTACTATTTTCTCACAATGCCTCGAAGAATCATTATTGTCGGTGGCGTTGCGGGCGGTATGTCCGCGGCCACCCGTCTTCGACGTCTCGACGAATCAACCATCATCGCTGTGTTCGAACAGGGAGCTTATACCGGCTTCGCCAACTGCGGCATCCCCTACGCGCTGGGCAAGGTTATTGAGCATGACGAAGAGCTGATCCTCCGCACGCCAAATGACTTCAAGCAGCGATTCAATATTGATGTTCATCTTGGAGCTGAAGTCGTCATTATCGATCGTGCAAGACATTCAGTCAGTGTATGGACTGAAGGAGATGGCTGTATGCGTCAGTTTGGCTACGACAAGCTCATACTTGCCCAAGGTGCCGAGGCATTTCGGCCTCCATGTGCTGGGGCGGAATTGGACAACGTTGCCACAATGCAAACAATTACTGACCTCCAAAATGTACATGATTTGCTGTCAGATCGCGATGTAAAGTATGTGTGTGTAATTGGGGCCGGATTTATCGGTATTGAGGTGGCTGAGAACTTGCGCAGGCTTGGACTCGATGTTTCAATTGTCGAGTATGGATCGCATGTATTTCCGCCAATTGATAGCGAGATGGCTGAAGAACTTCACTCAGAACTCCGCGAAAACGGAATTTAGCTATCCTTGAATGAGTCGGCCCAGATGATCGATAAATCCCGAGTCATCCTATCTAGTGGACTCGCAATACCCGCCGACGTGGTGATTTTAGCTGCCGGAGTCAGGGCCAGAACACGTCTGGCAAAGCAGGCAGGTTTGGTGTTGGGCGCGACAGGAGTCAGCGTCAACACTCACATGCAAACATCTGACCCTGACATATATGCAGTCGGGGATATGGTTGAGACACAAAATAATGTCATGGAAAAGCCGGCAATGCTCGCCCTGGCTGGCCCCGCCAACAGACAAGGTCGAATGGCGGCTGACCATATCTGCGGCAAGACGGTGAATTATCGAGGAAATATTGGCACACCCGTCTGTCGGGTGTTTGGTCTGACGCTCGGCTTTGTCGGACTTTCGACTCAAGTGCTCCGTCAGCTTGGCCATGATCCTCTTTCGGTCACGGTGCACCCTCCAGATCATGCAGGATATTTTCCAGGCTCACAAACAATGACTATCAGACTTGCTTTCCGGAAGGAAACAGGGCACATTATGGGAGCGCAGATTATAGGCAAAAGTGGTGTTGACAAGCGAATCGACGTGCTGGCGACAGCAATGCAGTTTGGCAGCACGGTCTTTGATCTCGAGCATCTTGAGTTGGGATACGCGCCACCATATGGCTCGGCAAAAGACACAGTCAACATGGTTGGTTCTGTCGCATCTAATATTCTTCGCGGAGACTGCAAGATTGTCCAAGGTGAAGAGCTCATCAGAGAGAAACTCGACAAAATGCAAGTTGTAGATGTCCGCTCTCCCGAGGAGTTTGCTCGTGGTCATCTTTATCAGGCAGTCAACCTTCCGCTCAACAACCTGAGGCAACAGTTGGCCGCTCTGGATAGATCAAGATCAACTCTGGTATACTGTCAAGTTGGCTACCGCGGCTGTTTGGCTTACTGCATTCTCAAACAGTTCAAATTTGATGTCGTTAATCTGGATGGGGGCTTTATGACAGTAGTTCAAGGAGGATATCAATTATTACGTAGCCGAAGTCTGGCAAGTTAAATTTTCGAAGAGGGAGCGATTGATTCTTATAGATTCTGTATTTTACGCCTTGGAATGTAACTCTACGCACCAGTGATAAGAAGGCCATGGTTCTGAAGAGTCATAACCTTATCCGTGGCTCCTACATGCTGTTGTAATTACCGGTTATAGTGAAGAGATACAGAACCTATCAATATTGCCAAAACAGCGCCAATCCATTTACCTCCAGATTCTTAAACTAATTGATGAGATAACCGGGAAACATGCATTGGGCTCGCATTAGCACAAACACGCGCGAGTACTTTTGACAAGGCGGACGGCAATTTTGGCGCCAACGTTACACTACGATTACAGAGGAGCTTAGGTGTATGGGGGGTCACTGTCAATCTGACTGGCTGTGCCTGAGCAGGGGAGCCCACCCCCGGAGCACCGTGCCGCTCAACCACTATCAGGTGATTGCGGGGAGAAAAGGAGCATTAACCTCCGACACCCGCTTCTGGAAATAACGGATCTTGATACACATTGGGTAATTCAACAATTTTGGGTGAAGGGAGCGCATCGAAAAGAAGCTGACCGAAGATACGGTAGAAGTACGAGTACGGATATAAGCCACCGAACTCGAAATGCCATTTTGTAATCATTGGCAGATCTGATAGCTGATGCTCGCATCTCGCGCCATCCTCGCTCGTTCGGCACTTGTAAAATGAAGGACCACGAGTTTGTTTGGGGTAGAGAAATTTCCGTCGCAGATTAATGTTAAGCATAAAGATAATGTTGGAAACAAGGCCCGCGTCTCCGTTATCAACTGGGGAGAGGGATGAGCTTCGTTTCATCCGACAGAGATCCCTGCTAGGGCGCACCCTATTTTGCTTTCTTTCGGAGCGTCCACTGTAGCATCTAAATGCGGCATCGGTCCTTGGTCATATTGGACTGCGCTTTGGCTGATCATGTCTCTCATTGGTATATGAATGCGACTTCTGCCCTGTTTTTCGAAATCACGGTTCCGGAGAATCTATCCACGGCTTTCACCAATCGTCGACTGGGGATTCGTCATCATGGTTTCCTACCGCTCGCTATGGCTTCTGGCCCTTGCGCCTCGTGAGTCTGAATATATTCAGCTTCGGCATTTTTAGAGTGCTAATATTGACAAGTTGCCAATTATGTGTCTGCTCAACAATCAACGCCCGCATCCTACACCGACCCCGACACTGGGATCGTCTTTGACACATGGACTGCAGCCCGCATGACTTTCGGTTTCAGTTTTCCCGCCAATGGCCAGACCACAAACGCCGATGAGTTCATCGGATACCTCGTAAGGCACTACCGTATTCGATGTCGATGTCGTTCCTTTTCTGACCGTGAAAACAGAACTGCGCGACTCCCAGCGGGAAGGGCACTGGATGGTGCGGTCTCTCCTACGGCGGACCCATGACAAACTCGCTCTTACTCATGGCCTACCCTCACGATGGCGATATTCTTACGTCCTTCCTTTGGGCCAACGCCCAGGTCGAGCCTGTCCCGTACAAGGGTAAGGCTGTTCTGACCCAGATCTCTTCCAGCATCACTGCGGATGGCTTCACTCTTATCTACCGCTGCCAGGGCTGCACTTCCTGGTCACAAGACGGAAACTCGGGTCAATTGGCAACCACATCTTCGATTGCTGTTCTCGGTTGGGCTCATAGCACCACCAATGTGATCGACCCGGAGTGTCCCCGCGAGGCCAGTATGCTCCAGCACGACACCCAGAGTATCTTTGGTGGCCAACTTACTAGCAACGCCTTCAACAGCAAGTATGATACGTGGGCTAAGCTTGCCACCAAGGTTGTCGAGGGTGACTGTGGTAGTGGGCAGCCTACTTCTACCGCCACCAGTCAGCCTACCTCCACGGCTGCACCTAGCGGTACCCCCGTGCCAGACGAGACATACGATTACGTCGTTGTCGGCGGTGGCGCTGGTGGTATCCCCGTAGCCGACCGTCTCAGCGAGGCTGGTAAGAAGGTCCTTCTCATTGAGAAGGGGCCTCCATCCTCTGGTCGTTGGGGCGGTACCCGTAAACCAGACTGGCTCGCAGGCACCAACCTGACTCGTTTCGATGTTCCCGGTCTATGCAATGAGATTTGGGCTGACTCTTCCGGCATTGCCTGCCCTGACACCGATCAGATGGCCGGTTGTGTTCTCGGTGGAGGCACCGCCATCAACGCTGGTCTGTGGTGGCGACCCAACCCAACAGACTGGGACTTTAACTTTCCCGATGGCTGGAAGGCTAAAGATATGGCCACTTACGAACAGCGTGTCTTTGGCCGTATTCCAGGTACGCGTGTCCCGTCTATGGATGGTAAGCTATACCTCGACCAGGGCTACAAGATTGTTGCTGGAGCACTTGACAAGGCTGGCTGGAAGGAGGTAAACGCTCTTGAGCAGCCGGCCGCGAAGAACCGTACTTATACACATACACCCTACATGTTCTCCAATGGTGAGCGCGGTGGGCCTCTTGCTACGTATCTCGTTTCTGCAAAAGCGCGCAACAACTTCAAGTACTGGACCAACACCCAGGTCAGGCGTGTTATTCGCTCCGGTGGTCACGTTACCGCCCTTGAAGTCGAGCCCTTTTCTGGCGCTGGTTATGTCGGCACTGTCAAGCTGACTCCCGAGACTGGTCGCGTTGTTCTTGCAGCTGGCACTTTCGGCAGCGCTAAGATTCTCCTTCGCAGTGAGTCTTTTCTTATCCGCACGATGTTAGAGTTTGTTAGTTCTAATCATGGTTCATAGGTGGTATTGGCCCAGATGACCAGCTCAGTGTTGTGGCCAACTCTAGTCGCGATGGTAACTCGATGATCGCTAAAGAGCAGTGGATCAACCTCCCTGTCGGCTATAATCTCGAGGACCATACCAATGTAAGCACATATCATATACTCAGCACAGTCACCAGATTATCCGGCTAACAGTATGGTAGACCGACACAGTGATAAAGCACCCCGATGTCGTGTTCTACGACTTCTACGAGGCCTACGATGACCCCATCCCAACTGATAAGAAGAAGTACCTAGGTCAGTATTCACGGTGTTCTCCAACTCAACTATGTAGGCTGACTTGGATGTAGATGGGCGCTCCGGCATTCTCGCTCAAGCTGCCCCCAACATTGGCCCGATCATCTTTGACGAGATTCCTGGTGCTGATGGCCGAGCTAGATCAATGCAGTGGACCGCTCGTGTTGAGCCCAGTCTCGGCGAGACTAGCAACAGTAAGTAACCTTTGACAGCCGGTGCAATGGATCAGACTAGACCTAACTCGTGAACCAGAGTCCATCACCATTAGCCAGTACCTCGGCCGTGGGGCTAAGTCACGCGGTCGCATGACCATTACAAGTGCTCTCAACACCGTCGTCTCTGGTAACCCCTACCTCAATGATCCAGAAGACAAGAAGGCTGTTGTGACAGCCCTCGACAACCTTCGCAAAGCTCTTTCTGGTGTGCAGGGTCTGGAATGGCTCCAGCCCGCTCCTGGTGTCACCTCCCAGAAATATGTCGACGATGTAAGTGGTTCATTAATCTCTTCTGGCGTCCAAGGTAGTGTCTAATGGTGTATACAGATGGTCGTGTCGTGGAGCAACCGCCGTGCCAACCACTGGATTGGCACCAACAAGCTCGGCAAGGATGATGGTCGCCAAGGCGGTACTGCTGTCGTTGACCTCAACACCAAGGTCTATGGCACTGACAACCTCTTCGTTACCGACGCTTCTATCTTCCCGGGCATGGTCACCACCAACCCCAGTTCCTACATCGTCACCGTCGCAGAGAGGGCCAGTGCCGCTATCTTAGCCCTCCCCGTCTCCAAGGCCCAGGGACAGTATCAGCAGTGCGGTGGCAATGAGTGGACCGGGAACATGCAGTGTGGCAAGGGCTTCTACTGCAAGATTCTAAACCCATTCTACTCTCAGTGCTACCCTGATTCTAAGCGATGAGGCTAGGGAGTATAACAAGACTTGAACTGGGCTGCCACAAAGCTTCAATCTGAGGAACAGCCGAGTGCTCTTACACCGTGAGGGTGAGGTCGATAGGAACTACCCTTTATCAGGCAAAACACCCTTGTATAGACCCTCTTCATAGTTCTGCCATCTTAGTTAACAAGAACAAGCCCTAGACTTGTGGCACGGATTGAAGTCTTGGTAACGTTCGCTGTATTATTCGTGTGATTAGTCGGCATAGTCTGTGTGCATCGGTAGCCCCTTGGTAGGCGCAGGAGAAGGTGAGGGCACTATACAGCTGGGCCACGAGTTATTTTCCAGCCAACAGCGTGTAAGAAGGATTCTAAATGGATACTGCTTTAGACAGTACTTCTGCAATACAACTCATGATGAAAGGTGCATACTCCTCATAGGTGGGTAGTCGTACTCATAGCGGAGCCCCGGAGGCTGTTTGCCCGCGTTCGGGAGTCTCCTTTCGGCACCCCTCGGAGGCATGATCTTTATCGCTGATTACCAAAAACGGTTATCGTTTTGACTCGGATGCCATATTAACATGGCCAGACTTACAATCAACACCTTTGACTATTCACCCTGGCACGGTGCACATAATCGCATGAACGTTATTCCAGGACGAATAAGAAACACGACGCCATTTCAGCGTTCAGACTGTGAATTCTAGTAAGACGAATAATATACAACAGAAGTTAAGGCGGTTCGCAACCACAAATCTACCCAAATCTCCACCGGGTCTATTGTCTCTTATACAATCGAGCTTCCTTGTACCCTTCAACCCAATTACGTCCATTTTCGACCTTACTCTCCCTCCCCCCAGCTCCATTACTCCACACAAGAATGGCCTTTTGTGCTTCGAGAAGTCCAAGTACTACTGTGGTGAGGTCATTCCTCACTTCCTTCAGCAGTTCATCTCTTTCACCCTTCCCAGTTCACGGTAAATGTATGAACTAGACCAACTTGGGCCATGATCCGAAAAACTAAGCCATGGTACATCACTGGAGTAGCAACACCATCCCGACTATCACAACAACCATACGGCAGGACATGATCTGATGTCTGTGTGCTTCTGATGAGGGAACCATCGATGGAATAGATGAAGCCTCCCCAGGTTCCAAAGGACTATGGCTATGTGTCGACCCGGATGCCTCAGTGTCCTTAGTGGCTTCTACCTCGGTGGCGAACGTCGTTGAGATAGCTGGGCTATTCCCATGGCCAGATGCTTTATCAGAAGGACCAGTCTTAGTGCCAGGCTGAGGCGCTGGTACAACGCTTGCTTCTATTGTTAGGCCGCCTGAGGAAGGTTGCTGGTCCTGGGGACCGGACGAGAGCTTGGAAGGATTCAGAGCGTTAATAGATTGAGATGGTGAGGCAAACGGTCCGTTCTTAACATTGTGCTCTGGTGAAGGCTGTGTTGTAACATATGACTGATGGTTCTCGTCACCTTGTCGATCGGTGTTGTGCTGGCCTGATGCGGGCGAAGGGCCGGGTGACTCTTTGTTCTGTGCTTCATTTGCTGATCCACTGGCTCCGGCCTCAGTATCCAAGGGTCCATCTTTTGAATTCGGTCCGCCGCTGTGTTGTTGGCCTTGTGTTGGCAACGGATTGGCTGTCTGTTGGTTTTGTGCTTTGCCTTCTGATCCTTGAGTGGCGGCCCCAGTATTCAAGGGTCCATTAGCATACTCCGATTCGTTACCATTCTGTTGTCCTTGTGTAGACAGGGAGTTAACATGTTGGTTGCCTTGTTCTTCGTCTCCTGGTCCCTGGGTGGCGGCTGCAATATTTGATGGTCCGATCTCGTAGCCTGGTCCGTTGTCGTTCTGTTGTCCTTGTGTTGGTTGAGGTTGGGATCCGACATCTACTCCATGGCCAGGTTGAATCCGATGACCGTCATACCAGCCAGAAGATCCATGGTTCACACTACCAGTCTCACAAGCAGCGACTGGAACCACCATGGTGACGATATCTTGCCCCTGATAGCCACAGGCTTGGCAGGGCGAGATGATTGTAGTCATATCTACCGGTGGATACTCTTGGTGATCGCAACCGCAGGCAGTATATTGCAGGGTCAATGTTACGCAAGTAGTGGTAAGAGCTCCTGGCTGACTTGGATGGAGAGTAACATATGTGACAGTGGTTACTGTCGCTGCAATGATAATCTCTGTGACAGTCACACCCTTGGTGACGTGGATGGTTCGGATGGGGCCGGGAGTGATTGGAGATGGAGTGCCAGAAATTGAACTCAACTCAGAGATGACTGAAGATACTGTAGTCTTTCGAGAAGAGATTGAAGAGGAGGATACTGATAGAGTGTAGGTTGTCGCAGCATTTGACTTGGATGTTGATGACAAAGTCTGTGTTACTGAAGCTTGTGAAGATTGCGAAGGCGAGAAAGAGGAGGGAGAGGAGGAGGAGGAGGAGGAGGATGATGAAGAAGAAAAGAAGGAAGAAGAAGAGACTGCTTGGCGATAGATTGTCAAGAAACGATTAGACGGAATGGCACGGCGTCTGCCTGCACCACCAGTCGTGCCTCCACAAAATAGGCTAGGGTCACCAGGACACGGGAGGCTACAGCGCTCATCTTGTACAATTTCTGATCCGGCGAGGGAATCAGCCTTGTAGCAAGTCCTAGAAGGAGTTAGCATGAACACTCTTCAACGTCGAAACACTCACTGTTCATAGACACCGACGTAAATGCTCCCAGCAGCCAATTTGACACAGATCTCTGTGGTCATGTTGGCCTGGGTTGCCACCTCCGTAAAGGTTGGAAATCCCTCGTCGGATCGCAGACACGCGATGAAATCATAACCATTAAGAACGGGGATATTTCTTGGGCTTGTAGAAGGAGTTGATGAAGTCGTCAAGGAAGTCAAGGAAGGCGAAGTTGGAGATTCTGATGCTGAAACGCTTGTGACTGGCAAGGACTGTTGTTGGGTGGTTAGTACTGTGGACTCCGTGCTGGTCGTACTCTGACTGGTGCTGGTGACGCTTGCCCCTGGTGCTGTAGAACTGAAAGAGATAGTTGTTGCCTCGCTGGTTGATGTCTCTGAGCTTGTGCTTTGGGTACCGACAGAGGACACGATGGTGAACGTGGAGGTAGTCGGGGTTGTTGTACTGCTGAATGTAGAGGAGCGAAGAGAAGATCCTTCTGAGGTTGATGTTCCAGGCTCTGAAGTAGACTCTGATGCAATCTTTGATGTGGACAGAGACGTATACTGGGACTCAGACTGAGACTCAGACTGTGATGATTGTGACATGATTTGTGATGAGATGGGCTCTGATGATGTCGGTAAAACAGTAGAGGTTAATGAGGTTATTGATTGGGCAGATGTTGTAGATGTTGGTGAAGTAGTTATAGACAATGCAGCTGATGAAGACAAAGTTGTAAATAACGCAGACGTAGATATAGACGTAGACGTAAATATAGACGTAGACGTAGACGTAGACGACGTAGACGTAGACGACGTAGACGTAGACGACTTAGACATAGACGATGTAGGGGATGTAGACGATGTAGACGATGTAGACGATATAGACGTCAAAGATTCAGTTGTAGACGATGTAGACGATATAGACGATGTAGACGTCAAAGATTCAGTTGTAGACGATGTAGACGTTAAAGATTCAGTTGTAGACGATGTAAACGATATAGACGATGTAGATAATATAGACGATGTAGACGATATAGACGATGTAGACGTCAAAGATTCAGTTGTAGACCCTATTGTTGTCGATGACGTAGATGTTGAGGATGTCGATGTGGTTAAAATGGCTGACGATGCCGATGATGTTGATGAAGCTGTCGAAGAGGTTGAACCTGCTGAAGATGAAGATGTAGTAGATGTCAAGGATGTTGAAGACGTTAGATCGGCTGACGATGATGAGGTCGAATCAACTGAAGATGTTGAGGTTGATGAGACTGATGACGATGATGAAGGTATTGGGCCTATCTTGACAATGTATTCGGTGCCTGCTTGGAAGCCTGGGGAACTGGCACCAACATACGTAATGCAGGCGTGGAGTTTCTCCGAATAACTTGCAGCATTACATTGGCTGTCCGTATCGCATGCCTGTAAACATGCCTGAAAGGTAAATCCTAATCCCAGAGGGATTATACTGCCATAGGAATTAGGGAGTGCATCACATGTAACTGTAAACTGATTGATTGTGCCATCATAGGTACCAGCTTGGCAGGTTAAAGCAGCTAATATCGAGGATATTAGAGGCGCTGACGATGCTAAGGTTAATAAGACTGATAATAATAATAAAGGTATTAGGCCTATCTTTAAAATAAAATCAGTGCCTGTAGTTAAGTATATAGTTAAGATACCTGTATATATAGTGCAGTATATAAATTACTTATTATAAGTTATACTACTATATTAACTATTAGCATCGTAAGCCTGCAAGCATATTTGCAGGGTATATTTACTTCTAAGGCTAGATATTATATTATATGTATTTAGCAAGCTATTATATATAACTATAAACTGGTTAATTATACTATAATAGGTACCAGCTTGGCAGGTTAAAGTAGCTAATGTCGAGGATATTAGAGGCGCTAATAATGCTAAGGTTAATAAGACTAATAATAATAATAAAGGTATTAGGCCTATCTTTAAAATAAAATTAGTGCCTGTAGTTAAGTATATAGTTAAGATACCTATATATATAGTATAGTACGTAAATTACTTATTATAAGTTATATTACTACATTAACTATTAGCATTGCAAGCTTGCAAGCATATCTATAAGGTATATCCACTTCTAAGGCTAGATATTGTATTATATGTATTTAGCGAGCTATTACATGTAACTGTAAACTGGTTGATTGTGCCATAATAGGTACCAGCTTGGCAGGTTGGAGCAGCTGATGTTGAGGATGTTGGAGGCGCTGACGATGTTGAGTCGGCTGAAGATGTTGAGGATAATGAGGACGTTAGATCGACTGAAGATGATGATGAGGTCGAATCGGCTGACGATGCTGAAGTGGCTGATGAGCTTGAAGAGCTCAATGATGTTGTAGATGTTGATGATGATGACAAGGGTTGCCCTTTGACGATAAGATCAAACGTCGTGTCTGAAACTGGCGATCCTGATGTCGCGGAATACAAATTGCAATATGTATTTGAGGTCACAAAGGTTGCACCTTTACACTGACTATTGGCATCACATGCTTGTAAACATGACTGGAGGGTGTACCCAGGTCCAAGCAACGAGAGTGTTGTGAATGTGAGGAATCTTGCATCGCAATAAACCTCAAACTGATAATTCGTACCTAGTTGAGTGCCGCTCGTGCAGGTTGGAGCTGTTGATGTTGATGATGTAGATGGTGCAGACGAAGTGGTTGAAGACGGTCGCGACTGGACAATAGCTATGTCCTGTCCGCTGATGCCACCGCTTGTAACAGAAACTTGGCTGAACAGCGTACAATCATAAAATCTGCCATCCCACTGAGCTCCAACGCATTGCACATCGTTCGCGCATGCATCCCAGCAACTATCCTCAGACGAAACGCTGGGATATGAGTAGTACGTGCCCATCCAGGTTGTTGAGCATTGAACTGACAGTACCACATTGTTACCGCTAGTATAAGGGCCTGGTTGACAGGCTGCCATTGCGGTACTGGCCCAGAGGACCAAAAGTCCGATTTGAAGCTTCATGACGCGTGAGCTGGTAGTCAACGAGAGACAGAAGTAACTGATACACAATCGATGCAGTTCAAGGGAGCTTTTAGAGACCCTTTATCTTTAATCTTGTTTTTTTTCCTCTTCTGCATCAAAGGTTTATTCATCTCTCAGTTTAAGCCAAATCAGGCGTTAAGGTTCGATTACATTCCTCAAATTCCATGCTTAGGCCTGGGCCGATGTTGCAAAATACGAGTAATTAAGTTCAGCTTAGTACAAACTCGACAACCAGGTCAACAGCATTGCCTTGACTTTTCAATATAGACACCGATAATCACAACAAGATAATAAAGTCTGCAAACTCACTGTGCTTACAGTACAAAGTGCAGTTTTCTTTATTACAAATGTCCGCCACGTCTGTGAGCTCGGATACCGGCATGTCAATACACACGGAGGGGCTCCAAGTTCGAGACCCAGGCAGGTCGGATGGGTTCCGCATTTAGTTCTAACCGTTATCTCGACCGTTAATCTATTACGGTTTTTTTTAGGCTTGCACTAAAGAAGTTTACTGTGGGCCGCGAGAGCTTTCCCAAGACCATTCTTTAGTATGCCGAAAATCCGTGGAAGCGAGTGATTTTTCAGCGTCTCGAAGCGCCTTTTCTCTAATGACCTGCTGAATTCGCATAGCGTTTCGAGTGATGGCTTACACTATATCCACCAGATCAGCTCACACGGAGAATCAGTACTAGAATAGAAATACTCCATGCCTTTGATAAGAGTGTTATTTTGAGTTGATAGAAAGCGCCACTGATGCTTAGAGCACGCGCCTCACACACCAAGCCTATAATGGTACAATTTGGATCTACGTAATTGAAGCTGAAGCTGTGGATAAAAAGTCACATTGGCTACAGGACGGGCTATACGAAATTACAGGGATGTCCTACCAAGAACAAGCACTAGCTGATTCTGGACTTGACAGAATGCCAATAGCCTTACAGAGTACACTCGTATGTCTCGCCTAAGTAAACTGGAGGAATTAGTTGGTGGAATTGTCTCGCCGCTTAGACCCGGTGAGTTTCCTCCAGGAGTCTGGAACAAAATAGCTACAAAGTTTGTCTCGAACGCTCTTGTCAGCATTGTGCTGCCGGGCTCGCCATTTTGAGGTCATGTTGAAAGCTGAGCAAATTTTGGGGCCATACCTTGGCGATGGCTGATGGAAGCGTTCTCGGTTTTCTTTTTCCCAAGGCTATCATGCCGCCGTTCCGTCGTAGATTTAAGCGACGGATTCGGATCCTAGCTTGGCCAACCGGATTTTAGATACAATGTTCTTCTAATGCAACCCACCTTTTATCGCCTTACTTTACTGAACGGATTTCTGATTCCGGACACATACCTTAATGTAAAAACGTATATTTTCCCGAGGCTGCAGTATTTCCAACGACAAGATTTATACAGATATTTATTAGACAGACCTGCTGCTCAGTAGCTTCATCGTGTGCACAGCGTTTCTTATTGTCTGTCCCCATCTGGTACCTCGGGTTTATTATCATTGCGTTCTAGGGTAAATGCCAGGGTGCCAGGGGTTCGCGCCGAGCGGATAGTGGTTTATCCGCTCCGAGATCCTGGCAATGGCAATGAGGTCCAAGGAATGAGAACACTCACTACTCCGTATCTTATCTGGACCCCATAGAATGCCATTAGTCTTAAACTCAATACTTCGCTAAATGTCAGCATATCGCGTATGTCTCCTTTGAGTGTAGAGGAAAGCGGGGGGAGTTGTTGGTTAGAAGTGTCTAGCCGCTTGGAATTTGCAAACGTACATCCCTAGAAAAGATTAGCTGTAAAGTCTGTCCCGAGTGCGTTTCTCAGCAGCATACTGCCGGACTCTATTCAAGAGATTATTTTTAGAGCTAAAACAAGTTTTGGACCTGATGCAAGCTTTCTTGTTTCTCTTTTATTTCAGGCTATTGTGCGGCTGTTCCGTACATAGTTTGAGCACCAATTTCTCGGCCGAATACTTCCCAGCTTAGCCAATAATTAATGAATACTAAAATCTTGTAAGACCTCAACGAGACACATTAAGCCAACATCCCAAAACTTCCCACTATACTGTAACAGTTCTGAGGCCTTGAGATTCGAATGAACAATCTTAAGCATTATAGCCCTATACATGGCTTTTATATATTCTTCCACAGAACAACCTTGGCCGCACGCTTCCGCTGCAACCCTGCCTGAAAGGGAAATAAGTGCCTTACCACGACTGGTATTAATACAGAGACTGTTAAAAGTATTCTAGAGGTATTCAAAAGAGAATATCTAAGAGATCTAGTACTAAACGGAGTGTTTCTAAGAGTTATAGCCGGTATAGTAATGGGTTTTATATTCACCTTATTATCTGCTTTAGATAAAATATATTTTTCCAATATTACTACTATACATAAAGCGTCTAGTATAGATATCTATTATCTGTTAATTAAGAAAGTTACTTTTAAATTAACTGCAGACTGTAGTTAAATACACAGGCAAGAAACCAGTCAAGGGCGAACCTCTGGCCAGTTCTCGTGTGATCCAAGCCTAGTAAACTGCACTATAAGGACATAGCTGTGTTACATATTATGAGTAGCTTTCTCCCAAGGACAGAGGACGCGCTGGCTACAGTAGTGATAAGTTACGGGGGGCTTTTCAGAATACTCAAACATGCCAGAGCCTTACAGGAATAGAGCTTTCTATTAATGCAACACCATTACGAGTTGATCTAACTCTTCTGTCTGATCATGCATTTCAACTTCATTTCCGGGTGATTTATCCAAGTGTCAGGATCCCTCTTCCATTCTTCGGCTTGATCACCGGTAAGTTGCAATTCAAAACCCTCCACCAAATGAACCAGAATTACTTTCAACATCATATCCGCCACGTACTTTCCCATGCACTGCCGCGGCCCAAAGCCAAACCTCCAAAAGTTATACCTGAGTTTGACTGGACTGAGAGATAGAAAGCGCTCTGGGTGATATTCAAGACTGTTTTTTCCCCAGAACTGGTTCCGCTGATTCAAAGCGTATGCGTCGACGATGAAGTTGGTGCCAGCGGGAAAGAGATACCCACTGATGACACGGTCTGTTGGAATTGCCTGCGGAACGGAAAAGGCAGCGAGGGGCCGGAGCCGGGATGATTCCAATATGCATGCCGATAGGTAGGTGGTTGAATCAGTGAAGTAGTTGTTGAAGTCCCCTCCCTTTGGGCGTTGTTTCCATTCTCGTACTTCATCAAGAATACGCCGTTGGTTCTGAGGGTAGGCGGCTAAGAACACGAGGTTCCAAGAGATAGCCCCCAATGTAACGTCCAGATTGGCAAAGAGCGTCTCATCGAGGGTGTGCAAGAGATGCTCTTGGGTCATCGTGGCGGAAGTTACAGCATTATAGAGGTCCACGATTGGGGGTCGAGATCCAGCGTGGACAGCTCGATCAAAGGCATCCTGATTAAACTTAATCCACTGGTCTTTGAATGATTTAAGAGATTTGTTGGTTTGGGTAGGGAAAAATCGTGACCAGTTGAATCTCGACAAACCGCCTTCCATGACCTTGCGAAATATGTCTTCGCGCAGAGGTGCAAGTTCAGCAAGAGTCTTTTCCATTTTCCTTGACAAACTTCCATAGAGCACATCAGCAATGATCCAAAAAGGGAGCATCTTCAAGTCTGCTGCTGGATCGATGACTCCATTGGGTAAGTTGTCTCCGGCTTCAAGGGTCTTGAAGTGACGTATGGTTCGCTTCTGTATAGTTTCCAAGTATTTCGGTACCGTACTTGGTATGAATGCAACTTCTGAGACCTCTCTGACCCGTCTCCATTCATTCTGGCTCACGAGACCAACACATTTTCCAAGCAATTGCCCCAGGACGTACCCCGAGTTATTATTAACTGCTTTGATGTGTTTGTCTGAATCCTTGAAAACCTGCTGGACGTCTTCAGGCCTTGTGACAACACTATGATAGATTAGGCGACAATTATCTGATATTGCAGGGCGTACGTACACTTCAGGGTTTGAGCCTGACCATATACGGTAGATGGGTCCATACTCTGACTCCCATTTAATACTGTTCTCTTTGCCGTGGAGGAACTTGGCTGCGTCTCCTTGGCCACTGGGGAACCAGTATCTGTTTGACGGAAAGGGTTTTCCGGCCCCAACGTCCCGGACTTGATGACGCCTGGATAAGAACGCCTGTACAATGTAAGCAATTGGTGTGTAAAAAATGATCAGAGTGGCACACATCAATAATAGTTGACAGTAACCAGTTCACTGGTCGGTCAACTACCCTCAGACCAAGGAAAAATAGAACGAGAAACGGCCCTATGAAAGGACTCCAAGTTATAATCGTCAAGTCATGAAGTGCGTGGGTTTTAGGAAGTTCAATCATCTTGATGGATGGGTTCGGATTGAATGTGATTCATTAGTGGTCTGGTAATACAGGCGTCAATGGATGGATATCTAAACTTTGGCTCTGCTCTAGAGTAGAAAGTTGAAACCGTTTGGGCGGCTTACCGTTCGAGCCCCACCTTAAGACCGGAGGCTGGCTCGGTAGTGGCAGGCCTATTTCGGTGTCCGTTGCCACCTTTTCGGCCCATACCCTCGGCTACCAAGGTACAATTATTCACATCTACTATCACTGACACAAGCTTTCCACCAGATGAAACGTCGGTATTTGCTAGTCATGGCCGAATCGTGGCGCTCTCTCCAGAACGTCCTTCACAGCGGGCCGGTCCAGCATCCTTTGGGCCCACTCATCAACGGCCGGCCAATCCTTTATATCTACACCAAACAGATTAAACATCCAAGGCATGGCAAATGGAAGATAAGACAAGTCTGCCAATGTGGGACGGTCCTTTAAAGCGATATATCTCTGCCCGGGTTCCGAAAGGCGTTTGTTAAGAATATCCCATTGCTTCGTTGTGTTCTGGTGCAGTCTAAAGTACCGAGTGAGTAATTTATACACGATTGAGTACTGCGGTCCAGCAACTTACTTCTCGATTGTCCTTGGAAGCTGAACTGGCTCTTGTCTATTCGGGTACCCTTTCAAAAAGTAGAGCCAATACTTTGCCGTAGCCCTAGACCCTTCATTAGCAAGCATCCTCCCATGTCTCACGTCTCCAGTCGGCCTACCCCAGCCCAGCGGTCTGATAGGCCGTCCATGAAAGCACAGCTCCCTTCTCGGCCGCTGTTCTTCCTGTCCACTCTCCATTATTATCCGATCGGTCCGCGAGATACTGGAGACAGGCAGTGCCTTCAAAAACAATAACATCTTGTCCAGTTTCCGGATCGCGGTCCTTAAGAGATGGGACGTAGCGCTCCGGATGGATTTTGTAGAACCATTCGTCCTTGGTATCGATGATGGAAAGGACATAGGGAGTTCTTAGCTCTTCGGCTAGAATAATCGGTTTGATGTAGTTGATATACGATGTGGCATCAGCTACTTAGTCAGCTTCAAGGTCTAGAATGCCTGTATTTCGAGCTGTACCTTTGATGATGTAGAGGACCACCCTGCCATCGGCATCAAGGTCTCCTTTGACTATTTCACCACTCGCCATGATGACTCTTGAGATGTGATAGTATTTCTAAATTAGTGCTGTTTGAAGTTGATGCCTGTATCTAGATGAAATAAATAGCCAATTATCAAAAACAGCGGACCGAACACCATATCGGCATTTCATCTCTGCAAATACCTTTATGGCCTCAAGTCAATAGCCTGTACCCAAGCATTCCTCAACGGCCAGATCCTCTCGGTCCGCCATCCAGCTCTTTCAGCTAGTTCGTTCCATTTAGCTTCGGTCCTTTCTTGGCCATTGACAGTCATCATCATGTTGATGTCTCCGTACACCGAAAGCCTACCACTTTTAGTGTCGGACAAGACGGACTCCAACACCACCAAGCGGCTTGCTTCGGCGACAATGATAGCCTGCCGAATAGTCTTCAGAATCTTGACAACAGTATCATCATCCCAGTCATGAAGGCACCACTTCATTGTGTAAACCTCATACTGGGGTAATTTCTCGAGAAAGTTTCCAGATATGAGATTTCCGCGTGGTACGCGGCTTTCCAGGTCTTCAAAATGACCACCTTTAGTAAAGAAAGGACTGATGTGATCTATCACAGCCGGTCGGTCAAAGAGAGCCCCCGACATCCCGGGATTAGCTCGTAGGACCGAAGCTAGTAGAGCCCCGCTACCCCCTCCGATATCCATGATAGTTTTATCTCCAATCTCATGCCAAGGATAGTCTGCCAGAATTCCAGGGGCCATCGCGTTGGCACCTCCGCCAAGGGTCTTGTGTAGTTGCGGAACCCAGCCTTTGCTTTCAAAATAAGCAAACATATCCAAGTCAGTGTCGAAGTTGACCTGCGCGGCACATCGTGTAGAGCCTGCACGAACAGCTTCTGGGATGCCTCTTGCGATATCGAAGAATTGATTGCCGTATAGGGTCACCCAGTTATGCCACTGAGTTGTATGATCTTTGAGTAATAGTCTGGATACATGATTCAAAGCATACCTCCCCTTCGCAGGTTCATAGGAGAAAACTCCTTTGGTGTAGAGAGGACGAAGGATTTGGCCAAGCCTAAGTGGAGTTGCATTCGTCGCAGTAGCCAGCTCCTCCAACGTCTTTGAACCGGTGGCCAGATGACCAGGAACATCCAGATCTACCGCTGCAACGAGACATTTGGTATCAGTGTATCCTAAGTGCCTGGTTAGTCCATAAATAACTGAATAACGGATAGGTTTGGGAGTATATTACCGAAAAAGTGATCGGCGAGGATAAGATGGGCCGGTTCCAATATTGATTGCATTTCTCCCAGCTTGTCCACTACCGATGTAGCACGCTGCAAGGTGTCCTTGTCCGGCAAAGCTTGGTCATTGTGCAAAAGCTCTTGTAATTCTTTTTTGACCCCATCATTGGTCAGCACTGAGAGGAACGCTGTCAAAGATGCCTCAAGCTGGACAAGGGTTTGGATAAGCGACATAGTGAGTTGAGAGTGATAACAAAACAACAGTATTACTTCAGTGAAAGACTAGCTCTTGTACCGTTGTATATCGCTTAGCATTCCAGGAGTAGTAGTAAAATATATACCTACGTGACCAAATAGTGATTGGTTAGAGGACAACACAGAGCTCTATGTGGAATGGTCCGCATGTTCATTTCGGTCCAGATAACTGCAGGCAGCTAATAAGACTCCAGTTGTTTCGGTCCGTGTCAGAGAAACCTCGGAGTAGCAAAACTTTGTCGGCATTCGGCTTCATAGAACGTACACGAGAAAAATGCATACGGAAACTATCTGTCAAAGGCTAGAGTGTTCGCAAGTGTGATTTAGAGCGAGAAGAACCGTTTAAGCATTTAATTGGTTTATTGGGTCGGATCACATTTTGCGGGGGGATACCCTAGATTACTACCGACAGCTAAGACTCCATTCACGAGTAAGGCTATCAGATTGGCGTGAAGCAAGAGCTTCAGTCACACAAAGATTCAGGTAGGGTTGTGCAGACCAATACAGGAGGATTGCTTTAGAAAGTTCAAAACATACTCATTTCTGAAAAACAGCAGCGTGTTCATGTGAACATGTCCCATCTGGCATCAAGCTAGCTCAGCGCCAAGTTGAGCGGCCGCCGCACCAGCTGCCAGACAACCCATACCAATTGCTTGGGACACTGCCTTCATCATGGTAGCACAATCTCCCACTGCAAAAACCCCCTTGACTTGAGTCTCAAACATCTGACCCTCCGTCTTGATGTCGCCGGTCGGTGTAAGTTCAAGCCCAAGCTGCTCGGCAAATGGCCCATTAATCTGCCCCATCGGCCCGTGGGCCAAAAATCCCTCAACCACCTCAGAGCCATCCTCGAACTTGATCACAATGTCCGAGCTGTCTGTAGACTTCATTGAGATGCCCGCGATTTTGCGATTGTCTACTGTGATGCGACTCTTGGCCCCGTCTGTACCAGTGGCTGTGAGGTCTGACTTGATTTGTTCTCCAAGACTGTCTCCTCCGTTGGTATAGATTACAGCTTTGTCAGCCAGCCGAAGGACCATGCGAGCAAGATGGAGTGCCATAGGTGAGCTGCCACTGAAGTTCATACCCAGGACACCTGCAGATGGTTTGCCTCGATCCTCATACCCATGGCAGAAGAGGCAGTGAAAGCTGAGGGTGTTAGTGAACTCAGGGTTCCATCTTGGGGGTTCAAGAAACTCCGACACTCACATTCCTTTGGCCCAGCACTCAGGGTAACCGGGAATATCAGGGAAAAGATCCTTCCATCCTGTAGCAAGGAACAGCTTTCTGCCTGTCCAAGTAATGCCATCCGCATCAACAAGCTCAAAGCCAGAGTCAGTTTTCTTGGCAACGTCTACCTGCTTGTCTACAAACTGCACTAGGTTTGCATAACGGCCTAAGAGGTCTTGGCGAGCCTTGGAACGAAACTCGGCTGGTGACATGTGATCCCACGCAGCGAAGTTATGCATGTGGTTAGACGGGGCATTGCGGTAAACTCCAGAGTCGAAGACGGCTACTTTGTAGACCTGGCGCACGAGGCCGGTTGCTACTGACAGTCCAGCTGGACCGCCCCCTATAACAAGGGCGTCAAAAGTGGTGTTTGCGGTTGACATTGCAAGAATAATATGAGAGCGCATATATTAGCCTGGGTAAACAGATTGTTTTAGTTTCGGAAGGAGACAGATGGTTAAGTGTGAGATATTTTTAACCTTGTGAGGTGCTTTTCGGAGGATTAGACTCTTGACAACCGACGGGCCGAAGGAGTTATGCTATAGTTGTGCAGGACACCGATGGCCCGATGCAGCGCGTGACAGGTCAACCTCAATTTGGACTTGCAGCAGCGCTCCTGGTCGACTCATGGGAGTAATCACAAAAGGAGTGATCCCACTGGTATATTGAGGCGTTCTATGATCAGAGCACCTTGTAAAGGCCACAAGACTCTGCAGCAACACACTATCAACCATGGACAATGCGATGAATAACGATATGCTCAATACTGTGGCCCTAATCCTCAATGTTGCCGTCAAGGATCTGGACCTTGATTCAAGTTTCATTCAGAATGGAGGAGACTCGCTCAGAGCAACGTCTCTTGCAAACCATTTCCGTAAAAGAGGAATAACGGTCACACGAGAGACGATTCTCACGAGCACCTCACTTGAACATCTTTTCAGCCTCATCGAATACCCATCAATTGATCAATATGACGTCCAAGTCGATCCGGCCTCCCCAGACTCTTCAACTGTTCTGTCTGAGAGCGACTGGCAGACAGTCTCTCCCGCGGAAAGAGATCCTATGTCCAGCTTGAACGACTCTAGCTTTAGTACATCATGTTCCAGCATATGTTCCTCCGCGCCCACGTCAGGAAACATTGTGTCTCCTCCTGGAGAAAGTTTGCCGACCTATCGTTTCGACCCCATATCTACGGCACAAGGGGCCCAGCAGGCCACAGAGATGCAGCTGGCGCTAATCCACGGGACGCTCAAGCACAGCCGAATGAACATGATCCAGTTTACCATGGTGCATCGAAACGAAGACATCAATAAACTTCGGGAAGCGTGGAGGATTATTGTCGAACAAGCGGATATCTTTGATACGACTTGGGTAGCACCGTTGTCTGGTACCCAGCATTCACGATTTATATGGATCGAAAATCCATCAGAAGATGAAGCAACGACAACCTCCATCGGTTCCAGGCTCACCGTTTTGCCTCAAGATACAAACAACGGTAGCTCTCAAATTGTTTGGACAGTACACCATGCCCTGACCGATGGCATTTCAGCCCAGCTTCTTCTCCGCAACGTACTAAGAGTCGCCAACGGCCAAGTTCCAAGGACTATGCCATCCTTTTGGGAATGGGCGCAAGATTTAAAAACTTACCAAGACGATCACGCCAACCTTGCAAAGGACTTTTGGTCACGGCAGAAGCAGCTTCATCCTGAGGCCAAGGGCACACTACAGTTACCAAAGCCCGACACGAGCAAAGAGCCCAACGAGGCCAAAACTATCACGCTTCCTATAGGTGATTTGCGAGGTCGTCTGGCAGTGGCAGCAAAGCATTGCAATGTCACACTGGCTACTATGTTTTATGCTGCATGGGCGCTTGTCATGTCTAGCTTCTCCGACAGCAAGACTGTTGTTTTCGGTGCTCTCCTCAGTGGCAGAAATATACCCATTGCAAATTCAGACAAGATCATCGGTCCTCTTATCACTTCGCTCCCTTTATACATCTTTGTAGACCCAGATGTTACGGTCCAGGAATTCCTCGCTTCACTATTTAGGAGCCTTCTTGACCTTGAGCAGTTTTCCTGGACTTGCACGGACCATGGATTTAGTCGTGATTATGACTCGACGCTGTCTGTCGAGGCATGGCAGGATGACTGGTCGGAATTCGACATTCGACCAGTTGCGACGTACAAGTCTCAGCAGAGTGATGTTCCACTGGGCATAACTGTCAACACTGACAGCCTTGAGTTTCAGTACCACATGGACAAAATCCGTACGGTGGACGCTGAGAGAATCATGTATTTTTATCAACTTGCCCTTGAACAAATCACTCGAATACACACGCCCGTCATGGCGGCTATGGAGGCTCTCGTGTCAGCACCAAGCCGAGCTCTCTTAGCCAAGTTCGGCAACTGCATGTCAGGTCGAACCACAAGGACTTCTGTCAGCGATGATCTCGTCAGCTTGTTCAACAGATGTGTAGAGAAAAATCCAGATGGTATTGCCATCGATGATGGGGCTTTCCATGTAACATATCGTGACTTTGACATCATGACAAGTCGTGTTGCCATCGGAATTGCCTCGAAGATATCCAAAGGTGACATCGTTTGCGTTCACTCGGAAAAGTCGCTCAACTGGATCGTGGCAATCTTTGGTATCCTCAAGGCAGGCGGTGTATACTCATCACTAGACCCTATCCTTCCATCAGAATTGAGAGCAACCATGTTTCGGAATGCCAAAGCGAAGTTGTTCCTCACTCCGAAGTCATGCCAACTTTGCCAAACACCATCGACTTGTGCTTTAAGCGCCTCGATAGACTCACTTCTAGCAGATCCTCTTGTTATACCCCAGAAAATAGACATGACGCCCAAGCCATGGGCCAATGCCTATCTGTGCTTTACCTCTGGTTCTACTGGGACCCCTAAAGGTGTTATGTGTACCCACGAAGGGTTAGTTGCTTTCCAGAGCGATCTCGAGGTGAGACTCTTTGCCCAGCCTGGAGTACGCATTGCTCAGGTCATGTCGGTTGCATTTGATGGAAGCATTCATGAGATATTCTCCGCATTGACGCATGGTGCAACACTGGTTTTGCCGTCCAACGCCGATCCCTTGGGTGCTTTGGACACGGCTCACGCAGCGATTTTAACGCCTTCTATCGCTAGGGTACTGAATCCCGATGACTATCCTATGCTTAAATGGGTAAGAGTCGCTCCGTCCATGACTTTTCCTCTAGGGCTAACCCAATTTCAAGGTGTACCTTGTTGGCGAACCGGTTCCTCAGACAGTGTCAGATCGTTGGTCGTCCGTTAAAACGCTATACAATATGTATGGCCCTACTGAAGGTACTGGAGGAGCAACTATCAAGCGGTTGACACCAGGCGATCCAGTAACCATCGGAACGCCCAACCCAACGACAAGAATCTACATCTTGAACTCGCAGGCAAGACTCGCCCATCCCGGCATGATCGGTGAGATCTACATAGCAGGTGTCCAAGTCGCCCGAGGATACGTAGGCCTCGATGACCAAACGAAAGAGCGCTTTCTCCCGGACACCATCATGAGAAATGGAGAGACTATGTATCGGACAGGGGACCGAGGATACTGGAGCGAAACTGGCGAAATATGTTGTCTTGGTCGAAACGACCGTCAAATCAAGCTGCGCGGATATCGTCTAGATCTGAATGACTTGGAGGTTCGCATCTCGCGAGCAGCACCCGAACTTTCTGGAGTCGCACTCGCTCGAAAACAAGATGAGCTCGTGGCAGTTGTTCAACCAGAAGATGTCGACATTCAACGGCTGAAAGCCAAGATATCCACAGCTTTGCCCCGTTACGCCATCCCACATCACCTTGTGGCTCTGAACAAGATTCCCATGACGCCAGCTGGAAAGGTTGACTACCGCGCTGTTTCAGATGCCTGCCAAAGAGTTTCACAGAGCCAGACTGAGCCTTTGAGCGACATGCAGCGGTTGGTCTCATGTATTGTCTGCAAAGTCCTTGGAATTGAAGATTCGAAGCAAGTATCTCTCGACTCAGACTTTATCGCCTTGGGCGGACATTCCCTGAAACAGATACGCCTTGCTCAAATACTGGGTGAAACGTTCAAAACGCGAATTCCCCTTCAGCTGATCCTGTCCAACCCATCAGTACGCGGGCTTTCAGATAGCCTACAAGTCCTGCTCGGCCCAGACCAATCAAAGGCTCGAGCTGGACCTTGTGCACGGCTTGGTGACAGGGTTTCACCTATTGAGCACGAGTGGCTCGTCAAGTACCAATCTCCAAGAGGGACTGCTTCTTTCAACGTCTGTTTTGGTTCCACTTTCAATGAAACATCAGTCTGTAGAAACAGGTTGATCTATGCCTGGAATCAAGTTTTGCAGAGACACAAGATTCTATCGTCGCGATTCAGCCTTGATGGGGAGGCTTCAACGAGATACTGTGACCAAGTACCACCACGCGTTGAAGCCTTTTCTGATTTTGACTTTTGGAAACAAGCAAACCGTCCTTTCGATCTGACACTCGAAAGTCCCATACGTGTCATTGTGGCCAGGAACAAGCTCATGGTTGTCATCAGTCATGTTGTAGCAGACTACACTACCCTCAGCCTTCTTCTTCAGGATGCATCTCGACTTTATCATGGGCACCCTATACAAAAGAGGCCTTTTTACGCTGACTCTACGTCACTGGTAGATTCGTCTTCCGAATCTGCTATTGATTTCTGGAGGGATTATCTAGGGGATTTACCGCAAGCGCCAAAGCTGTTACGCGATTCACCGTTGAGAACCACCTATCAGGGGTGCTCTTTCACTATGCAGTTTGACCACCATCTTTCGACCTCTATCATGAAGCTATCTGCAACAAAAATGTGCAGTAATCAGCAGTTAGCTCTCGCAGTTGTTGCTGTTTGTCTTCACCAAGATGCGAGTGATATGGACATGGTTATCGGCGTGCCTTCAATGCACCGACAAACTGAAGATGAACTACAGACGATTGGGCTGTTTCTCCAACCGTTGCCTGTCAGACTAAAGTATTCCAAGGTCACTCAATGCTCGTCGTCTTTCCTTCAATCAACTCAATGTTCCATGCAAGCCGCAGTGGCACATGCGATTTGTTGGGATCGCATTGTGGATGCACTAGACGTTAACCGCCAATATCCCAATCATCCCGTTTTTGACATAATGGTCACGTTTCTAGATGGCAGAATGATGAGCCAACTAAAGCTGGATATCCCATCTTTTGAATCTCGCCATATATGGGCAAATGGTGCCAAGTTCAAGCTGATGTTTGAGTTTATGGAGGTTTCGGATGGTCGTTTGATGCTCAGGATAGAGTATGATGACTCATGTATCTCATTGCGTGAGGTGGAAGAATTTGCTTCCAGGGTCCAGGTTACTTTGGAGATGTTGATAGAGAATGAGTTTGATTTTGACCGGATTTTATGTTAAGCAGCAGGCTCACGCAGACTCAAATTACATTTCTTAATAAAACAAATTCTTTGACTTGCTGGACAGGCAATTTCATAGATTCCCTGGCTTTGGTGAGCAGAGCAATTCCTGATCTTGTCCTTTTACTGATCGATCCTAGATTATCTATCCTTTCCGTGAATATGATGCCAATTACCCCATATCGGAGGTCAAAATTAGCCCAAGCTCTGGAAAAACCACCATCCCTATTAAGGATGTCGCGAACCTTGAGGGATAGGCGAGACAAAATGCACAATTTTAGGCGGCCCGAAAGTTGCGGAGACATAGCGGTCGGAGACCCAGCGGTAGCCGGACGTATGCTTAACCTTTGAAGTGCAATGCCAGTTTGCCTCCGACGTAGAGATGTCAATCCGCAGATTCCATACAGAACAGGATAATTTACATCCATTTCAACCATTTCAGTCTACTAGTTACTTTGTGGATATCGTTCTATTACCCTCCCAGACCTAAATCATGAGATCGACTGAGATTCTTTCTCCTCGTATGAGAGATACTGTAGCAGCAATTTTGCCCACAGTTTCATCAACTCTGAACGACAGATCTTCTGATAAGATAGATCTTGCCACAGCCGAGAACTGGCTCATTCGACCTGAGCTTCAACGTCTCTACAAGGAAGCTATTCAAAGCCATTTGAAGGAAGAAGTAGGTGTGACCTCATGTAATCGTTTGCATTATAAGGCTCATCTCAACATTAGCATTTGTCCTACACTCATAGCTTTGGTGGCGATGCACTGCTGCTTGAATCGGCAGCAGACTTCTTCAACACTTACTTCAAGCCGCGTAGCCCTGTCCACCCAGAGCATATAGTAGCTACACCTGGCGCTACGTCGTGTCTTGATTCACTATTATTCAGCATTTGTGATGAAGGGGATGTTGTGCTAGTACCCGCCCCGTATTGGAGTTTGTGACTCATCCCATCATTGAGACAAGCACTAATCAGTACAGATGGTTTTGATTTTCATTTCAGACTCCGAGCCAAAGTAAAGATAGTGCCGGTCATCACAAAGTATGAAATACCTGTCGATGGGTGTAACTACGAGATACTTCACGGGTCCTTACTTTCATCCTTAAATGAAGCATATGAAAGTATCGCAGACAAAAGCCGCGTGCGAGCTCTTATCGTAACCAATCCCCATAATCCATTTGCCCAGTGCTACCATGAAGCAGATCTCAGAGAAGCAATTTTCTTTTGTCAAAAAAATGAATTGCACTATATCTCTGATGAGCTATACGCCATAAGTGACCTGCAAGGAAAGCGAGGGTTTGACGGTGATGCCGGAGCGCCTTTCGTCTCTGCGCTCAGGTTGACTTATGAGCACCCTGAGTTAGAGGATCAAAAGACTCAGCCCTTATCTCCAAATAAAATTCATATTATATGGAGCTTGAGTAAGGATTTTGGTTCAAGTGGTTTGCGTCTGGTAAGGCTGATTATCCTACAAATACTTCGATGACTAACATATTATAAAGGGTTTCCTCATAAACCAAGATGCGAGCTGCAAATCTTTGCTGGCTTCGGTCTACGTGCTATCAACCATTCATACGTCCTGTCTCTCCTCCATAGCAGCAACCCATCTTCTCAAATCAAAAGAGCTACCAGTTCTCATTGGACTAGCAGCAACACGTCTTGCAGAAGCTCACAAAACTGCTATGGCACGATTCCGCGAATGGGGAACTCCGTTTATATATCCGCATGCTGGCCCCTATGTCACGGTGAAATTATTAAAGCAGGCTGCGAATCTTGTAGAGGAAGACGAGGGACTTGAAAGGTTGAAACAAGCTGGGGTCGTGGTCTCAAGCCTTCGCGGCTTTGGAGGCTGGAAGGAATTTTCTGGCAACCTGAACCACTACGGCTGGGTAAGAATGACGGTTGCAGTTCCAGAGGCTAGATTACTTGATGCGTTGGATAGAATTGCGGATACTATGAAGTACTAGGAGAAAGAAGGCAGCATGCAAGTTCGATAATTCAGATGGTTATGGCTGAAGCCTACATTGCGGCAGCTAGCTGACATGCTTCATGCCATAATCCCAGTCCATTATAATATCTGTATCTCTTTTTGGCTTAATTAACTCATATGGATATTTATTCACTATTAAGTAGATCCGCTGTCTAGACCTTTTAGAAGGAGTTCACCCCTACTCAAAAACAAGGTGCACATCTGAGCAACGAGCCTTTTTTGCCCATCCGCTCCAGTTCCACGAACATCCTTAGAGAATTCGTGAACAATCTTCAAAGCTCGCTGCACCTCCTTATGTAGTATTCTTTTTGTCATCGAGACCTGCTCCTCAGGATCCAGCTCAAACACGCCAAACTGCAAAATTGGTGATGTCGTTGCTGAGTTTCGTTGATGACTCCATGCCTGGCCTTGAACCATGCCTTCAAATAGTACCAGTATGAGATCCAGCACTGAACATACAGTCATGTGACAGCTACGACAAGCTTTGTACTCCTCCTGGTCCATTATAGTGGCTAGGTCTGTCAAGCATGCTTTGTTAACGCGCAGAATTTCGTCAATGGAATGTGTTTTGGATCGGACGTGGTGTTCGAGTATGAGTATGATCTTGGATAGTGCGGCAACATGAGGAAATTGGCGACCATCGAACTGGATTTTTCTTGTAGCTGATGCCAAGGATGCAGCTACCGAAGAGCTCGAATATTCTGGGCTAGGAGGAAATTGTTGTGGTGGTCCTCCGCTGGCGTGTATTGTTGAATCGCCGTCCATGTCTATTATGTCGAGTGTCATGTGATCCATATTGAAGTCAAAGTTCAGACCTGATTGGAAATCATTTGACCTGTTGGATCCAAGAGTCGAATCGCCGTAGAGACCAGCATCAGCACCAGTGCCAGTGCCAGTGCTAAAGCAATCAAAAGCTTCAAAGGTTGCAGAATTGCTTGAAGGTGATGCCAGAGCAGACTGTGACAAGTCAACACTGGTAGAGCTATGCCGTGTTCTTTGCTGGTCCCCATTTTGATTCTGCTGTGAAGGCCCTTGGTTTCCTCCTGTCACTTGTGACAATTGTTTATTCTTGCGTGACATTCTTCCAACCATGGAGACTTTGTAGCAGCAGTTGAGTCCCGCTTGTCGACACCGAGCGCAGCCTGTCTTTTCCCCACTGCACCGAACCTGACGTGCGCGCTTGTCAGCCTTGTCGATCCGCAATCACATCACTGCAGCTTGTTGGTTCTGCCATACCTTGGCACTGTGGCATTCAGTGCACGCGGCTCTCAACCGAGCAGGCTTTTCCCTCTGATGCACCGTCATATCACCGTGACGCCAGGGTGGCTGAGAATAATGCAATTGAGACTACTCTTTATGTGTCCTTTCGAATACAGTCAACGAGAGTGCTATTGGCTGGGTCGTCAAGTTTATCCTACGTTAGTCAGTGCAGCCGTGGCAGAGTTGTGGATACTGGATCATGATCCAGCAAAGCCGTTGGCTACAAACTGCTAGCCATCAAGGTTACATCGACTAACTTGGCCCCCATGCGCCCATGTTCGCTAAACGATAGTCAGTCGGAAATCGCGCAGTGTGCACCGATTCGAATCATTCGTGGTGTCAATCAAGCTTAATAAATCTACGCGTATAGGGTGTCCAATAGGCTAGATTCTTCTACCAACACCCACTTCCCTAATGCCGTGTGTTCATCCATGAAACCCTTGTGGACTGTATCAATTCCTCATACTTCGGCTTGTGCCCAGTGTTCTACAAAGTGGCAAGAAAGCATGCATGCTTAGCCTTGTGCAGCAGTGTCTCACTCTTCTAATGGGTCCTCTACTTATCTTCCTTGTCTTCCTTCTGCCAAACAGCTAGCTTTCCTTCAATTTTCCACTTGCGAATATCTTTAACAGCGTTCTCACAAGCCCCTCTAGCCAGAGCTGTATAATTGACCTCTATGTCCTTAGCAGCCTGCGTCCCAGGCTCAACGCTGTCAAGTTTTAGTTCATACATGGCTGTCAGGAAGAGCTCAGGTCGCTCATTATCCTGTTTCTCTGCTGTGCCGTGGGATAGCAGGAATGTACTTTTGGCGCCTGTTGTGACGGTTTTTGCTTCAACCTAGATGGTGTGAGTTGAGTTGACACCAATCCCAGAATGTGGGGGCGGACTTACATGGAGTGGTGGGGCGATGATAACATCCTGGATCAGATCCTCACCGGCCGCTGTGTGGACTGCACCATCGGCAAGGGTAAGCTTACGACGGAACTCGTTCTTTGTGCCAGATATAACCTCACACGAGGCTACATATGGTGCAAAGTCGTGGGGGTTGCGGCCGCCTCGTCGAATCCCATACCAGAGTTCCGTCTCGTTGAGAACAATGGTCTGATCTGGCGGGTTCACGGATTGAGTGAAAGCAATATTGAAGCTGAACATGGACGGAGACATGATGTAACAGGGGCTCGTGAGCAAGTCTGAGCGACAATAAAAGAATACCAAATGAAGTAATTCGTATTAGTTGAGTGGAGTGGAGAACGGTTTGATGATCCCGCTTAACAGCCATGCAGAGCTTCCTCTGCTAACGCTATCTATATATCTTTCGTATTGAATCATATAGGTAACCATTGTTTTCGGGTTGGAATGCTTGCCGGCATCTGGGATGTGGATGGAACGCTTCGGCCCGCTTTGAGAAATCAACTCACAGTACTCCGAAAACCGAGAACCCTGGTGGCTTACTAGCGTCTAGGGTATCCGGTCGGAAGCCACTGACGATAGATTCACAAAGGAACTCTGCGGTTGGAGCTATCAAGGTTGCCGAACGAACTATTCACAAGTCGGAATGATTTTATTTTTAAGATATCGAATTCATATAAATAAAAAGAGGAATATTACAAAGTATTTCTACATACTAAACAACAATGGCCTAGGATATTGGGATGTTACCCGACACCCTAAACCGGGTACATCTTATCTTATCTGCATTCTTCTTATCTGATAAAACCCGCTGTGTACCATGTTAGCCTCTATCCGTACTCCGTACTCTTTTACATATCGCACTTTACACAGTTAAAATAATTACCTTAGATACACTTTAACGTAATTGATTTATTGCCATGTAATTAGATAGGCAAATCGTATACTCATTATGAATTTGTATTAAATATAGACGCCACTGGCTTAGTACTGGGGTAGCTAGCTTACTTTATTTCCGAGACTTGAACATGATCTCGGCCTGCGCATCAGGCAGAATAGCCAAACCATAATGGATCTGTCCTGGCTTGTTCGTACCTTTCTTAAGCTTGACATCGTAGTTCATAAGCAGATGTGCAAGGACCACCTTAATCTGAGCGCTAGCGAAGAAACGACCCGGACATGCCCAAATACCATGCCCGAAATTGATGTTGTCAAGACCTGTCGATGCATGCTGGTATTTAGTCTCGTTCCCTGGAACCTCACGAAGTGTAGAGAATCGGAATGGGTTGAACTTTTCGGGCTCGGGATATACTTTGGGGTCGTGATTGATGAAGTGGCTCATGATGGTCATACGTGTTCCCATGGGAAGGACGTCTCCGGTAGATGTCTTGAGTCCTTCTGGGCTCGTAACGATACGGGGAATATTTACTGTGCTGCGATTAGTACGGTGAAACATGAAGCGGGAGGATGTCTTTGTTTACCTAGTGATGGAGGACACAGGCGCTGAGACTCCTTGGCAAAGCTATCCAGCTTTTTTAACTTGGCCAATGAGTTCTTATCAATTACACCATCTTCTCCAAGAACTTGGAACAACTCCTTTCGCATCTCTTCTACTTCGTCGTCAGGAGTGGCAGCCAGATCAAAGGCAATGTAGGTCAAGGCGTTGGATAAATTGTAGATCGAAGCAAACGTTGCCAGGAGCTGATCTCTGCCAAGCTCCTGAACTGTTGGGGTCGTTTTGTACTGAGAAATGAACCAGTCGAGCAAATTTCCCCCAACGGGTTTCTCTTTGTTAGCCGAAGTAGGAGATGAGCTCTGCTTCTCCTCTAAAAGTGGTGCCAGTTTTGCCTCATTGTTCTTCCGTTGGCGCTTCAAGCTTCGTACCTGGGGGAGAAATGGAGCGACGAAGAACCGGATCGGCTGAGGTATCATCTTGAGAATCATCCAAGCCTTGGAGACATCAGCTGTATAATTGACATTGGCTTCGACCCAGTCTGGGTCGCGACTTAGTGGAAGTCCCACGAATGCCCTTCCAGACATGAGCGATGCGACTCGGCACATGGCCTTGCGAGCAACAACAGGCGTCCAGTCTTGACATGGGCCGATTGTGTTAGAAATTGCATATTCGACCTCCTCGGTGAAGGACTCGAGAACGGCCGGGGTGTTGCGGGTGAGAACGTTGCGCATTGCTGAGTCGAATTCGTCTGACTTGGTACCCATGTAGGTGTATTCTCCGAGAAAAACGTCGTAATGGTGCTTTCTGAATACTGTTAGGGGTTGAACAGACAGCTACTGTCGACTAACTTACTTAATTGACACAACTGACTCGGGGAGCCCACGAATTGTGTCTACATCGGCGGGCGGTAGAACAGCCATTTCCATCCCTGGCAATTCGAGCATAAAAGGCGAAGTCGGGTACTACAAAACCGAGTCAGCTCTGAAGGTGAGAATTGGGTCAGGAAATGAATGACCTGTTTGTACGCCTCGGTAAGAACAGCCAATACATTATTGTCTCGTAGTTTGAATACTGGTAATCTGTGCTTCGCTTTCGGTCGGACCATACGGTATATGCCAAAGGTCAGCGCCAGTAGCAAGGCAATACCGTAATAAAAGGGCACATGTTGCAGTTCTGCAGCTTGGCTAGTCAAATGCTGTACAAAACTCATCGTGAAGAAGTGGAGTCCAGTTGTAAAAGTTTGATGGATTTGCTGGGAAGGCTGCTGCTATCGAATGATTATGAGGAAGTGAAGAAAAGGACGCCATACAGTTCAAATGCAGTGCTCGCTGAGATGTTCCGATTAGTTGACCATACAGGCGGGCCGCATTATTCATCCTGTCAACCCTCCTTACAGTATATAGGAATCTACAATAGCGCCATTTCGGCAGCACTAATCATCTACATCTCCAAATCCCACATCCCAGCATTTCACAATGAAGGGCACCGACATGGTTTGGTACTTCGCTTACGGCTCCAACATGGCCAGCACAACGCTCAAAAAAAGGCGACTAAGCCCAAAAGACTCTCGGCCTGTCTTTGTGTCCACTCACGTCCTCTGCTTCGACGTGTTCGGTGTCCCGTACAAGGAACCCGCCATGGCCGGCATTCGAGAGAGGACTCCAGTCGACGATACGAAAGCGACGCCGCCGGTGCATGGGATGGCTTACTTGCTATCACGGGACGAATATCATCGGCTGATAGTCTCCGAAGGAGCGGGCGTCGCCTATGTCGAGATGGAGTTGATAGCCCGGACTTGTTCAACTGGGTTTACGGGCCGAGCGGCGACTTGTGAGGAGATTCCGGTGCGGACCTTGATGGCGAGATTTCCATTCCGGCCCGAAGCACTTCCGAGCATTCGGTACATGGTAGGCTTTGCGGACCCACGCTGCTACTATGATCTGACTATGGCAGGGGTTATTGATTCAGGGGTCCGAGGAATCCGGCATGCCTGCCTCGTACCAAGACTATCTACGCGGTTTACCTGCATATCACAAAAGTCTCTCCAAGTATGAAGAGTTCGGCGCGTCACTCTTTGTCGGCTTTTGGATGCCTGTGCTCAATGGTATAATGAAAAGAGTTAAGCGAAGACCAAATTCGGACGGTAATGTAGACCCCTGGGTCGGGCAGTTGGTTAGGTTAGTTTTTATTATCATGTGGCTCTACTACGATACCATACACAGCTGTATTTGGGGTCGGAACGGTGGAAGGATCTAGTTAGAACTACTTAAGTATGGCTCAGTGCTAGCTTTATTTTATCCTGGAAACCATTTACTTGATGAAGCATGGCTCCAATACCTGATGAATTCTTGACCCAGGCCCATGCCCTGCTGAAAAGGGTTCCATTGATCGGTTAGTGAAACTTTCACCATCATAATCCGTTACTCACGGTTAATAAAGATGGACACAATGACTTTCCTTACATGATTCGTGGATGGTTTCGAAACAACTTTAAGCTCTTTCATCCTGGGATTCAAGATATGCCTATCGGCCAAACAGATCTGACTCGACTAAGACAAGGCCTCATTGGTGGTCAATTCTGGAGTGCCTTTATACCAATGTTCGACTACTTCAAGTTCGAATTTTACCGTCACTGTTCTGATTCATCTTAGTCCAAAAACCAACGATAGACTCGGCAAGCTTGAGTGCCTGTTGAAGACTTTGCAGCAGATCGACACTATTCACTTACTTATTGAGAACTTTTCTGATTATTTTGGGGTGGTAAACTCATCCAAGGACATTGAAACGATCTTTAGATCAGGAAGGATTGCTAGTTTGATCGGTGTTGAAGGACTACATCAGATTGCTGACAGTGCTTCCGTTGTAAGGCTGTTTCATAAACTTGGTGTCAGATACATCACTCTTTGTCACGATGATGATAATCGATATGCTGATTCGTCGGTAAGTATTTGAGGTCGGCTGAAAGATTTGGCTAACAGTATGTCAGAACGGAAATAGTACAAATGGGGGTTTATCTAGCCATGGCCTGGATATGATACGTGAGATGAACCGTATCGGCATGTGAGTTGTCTCAAGTTCCTTTTGTGATAATACTGCTGGTACTGACCCTCACAGGATGATCGACTTATCGCACACAAACATGGACACTCAGATACAAGTACTAAGAGTATCTCAAGCCCCGGTCATATTCTCTCATTCCTCTTGGTAAGTCTTCAGCTACTTCACAACGAGGGAACCATGAATCTCACCAACTCAGTAATTCGCTACTACCCAGTCCTCGCAACGTCACAGATGAGGTCCTAGATCTTCTCAAGACAAATAAAGGCCTTGTAATGATATGTTTTCTCCCAAACCTTGTTAGCGTCGGCGGAGTTCAAGGGGCTGCGATCGATCATGTCATTGACCATATCCTATATGCAGGTCAAAGAATAGGCTTTGAGCATGTAGGCATTGGCTCTGACTTTGACGGTATGCTAGATGGGCCAAGAGATTTGGACGATGTATCCAAGTACCCGCTCCTTGTTGGAAAGCTTCTGGAGCGTGGACTCTCAGAGGATGTTATCGCACAAGTACTTGGCGGTAATGTAATTCGGGTTCTTGGTGAGGTGGAAACTGTGTCCAGGCATCTGGAAGGTCAGGTACCTGTGTTATCGGATCAAGTAGAGGAGGTATGGACACCAGAGCAGAAGGATATACTGATTAAGATGGGAACGTTGAGAAGCTCTCAGTCTCTGGGACTACATGAAGGCTTTGAATAGCAGAAATTATATATTAAATAGAACGGAATTTTGCAAGAGCCCATTGTCGGAACTTTCTATTTAAACCATTACCGATTATGGTGCACTTTGTAATTCCTATATAATCAGCAATAGTTTACATTACTACTGTAAAGCAAATACATGAATGTATCCGAGTACAAGCTTCACTAGCATGTAACCTTACTCATACTTTCTTTCAAACTTCTTACTGATATAATAGATCTACCTACAGAGAAAGAAACACCTAATCTTCAGGACGATTAGCCCATTATTCCCAATACACATCATCCCAACACCAAACTACATGATCAGGAAGGCTACAGAAACAGCAACTAGCCCGACCATTGCACCGTGGAGTGACATCCCCCGAGCTGCATCGCCTGTGGCTTCGGATGGAGTAGACGTGGGCACTGAAGAGGTTCCAGCAACTTTGTGCGTCTCATGTGCATGAGTTCCAGCAGCGGATGTCTTATCACCCGGCGTGGGAGTCGCGGTGGCCTCTGCGGCCTGGAGTTTTTCAGCTCCTCCGGTGATGATGGCGGGCATCAGGCGGGTCTTGGTGTTCATTTCATACTTCGATATGGACGTGGTAACCTTTTCGCCAGCCGAGTTCACGCTCTGGATCCAGATATGGCAGCTCGCTTCGGCGGTCTTGATCTTGCAGTTCAGATCCTCGGAGCTAAGCATGGAAGGTTAGTTTGGTTGACGAGAGGTTTCTTGATAAACTGGCTTACAAGTAAGAAACCTTGTCGTTTCCATCAAACGAGTAGTTGATGGACAAGGTTTCGGGTCCTACGACCACGGTCTGGGTCCCGATGATTTCGCATTGAACATTGTCGACTTTTTCACCGCAGTGAAGGGCGAACGTGGTGACTTGGGGACTGGCTGCCACTACGGAACCGTAGACTGACTTGATGCCCTCAACAGGAAAGAGGACATCGACAGTTGTTGTTTGCGCAGAGGCGATGGCACCCAATAATGGAATGAGGATAATGGGGGAAATCATGGTGATGTTGGATAATTGATTGACACCAGATCAGAAGATTCAGGGAGAGAAAGAAAGGGCAATGATCTACAGTAGCATTGGTCCTGAATAATGCTAAATGGAGCAATTCTTATTAGTTGTGTTATCTGCTGAGCCTTCGGTCCGGACACTTTTTCTGGCCCTCGGACACTTTGTCTCCCCCACGCGTAGGAAATGCCACGGGGGCGAGCACCTTGATGGGCTACGCCATCTCGTAACAAGGATAGTGGTAGGTAATGGTATGGACGCATGTCACAGATGGAAACTAAATGAGCCAATCGGCCTCCGAAAGTTGGTGTCACTCTACATTGACAGTTTGTGGCTGCATTGTGAGCTGGAGAGCTGAACTTTGGATTGCAATTACCATGTAGGATGACGGTCAGTTCATCTAGCTGGAAGCTAGTACGAATTCGAATTTTTCATTTTAATCCTCAATGTTATACCTTGATGGAACTTCGGTGGCCGAAGCTGGGACCCGAATTGATGATAGGGCATTCAGGCTGACCGAGATCATACAAGGTATATGTTTATGGACGCGCCAATGGCAGCATTCGTTGTTTATCTTATATGCAATGACTCTACCATAAGCAAAGTATCCACATATCCTAACAAACTGTTATTTCTCCCTCAATTTAATATTTATATACATCTTGAAGAAGGGTATTTAACACCTTCTGTACTTATCTCTAAAGAGTACTTGAAACTCTAGAATATCAAACCCTAGCAGCAGATTATAAGAAAAGCTTGGTTGTACGATTTTGACATGCTACTTGGCCGTGTTCGCCTTCTTAACACTCTTCCATTCCATACCGATAACTCCTGCAATAGACAGTGCAGCCAGGGCTACCGAGAGATACCAAGTCTCTGTCAGTGCATCGTTATATGCCTTCAACACTCTGTCATAAAACTTAGGATCAACGACATCCTTCAGATCCGTAGCTCCGACTTGTGTTATAAGATTTGAACTTTCTCCCACCGTTTGTGAAATCCTATGCCCAAGGAGATTACCAAAGATGCTCTGAGCTGCTGATATAGATATTGCACCGCCGAGCATCTGGGAGAGTGTGATAATGGCAGTTCCAATCGGAATATCAGCTTCCTCAAGAACAACCTGGGATGCAATGATACCCAGTTGGATACCACAACCAACTCCTGCCCCGAATAAGAATTGATATCCAATCCATTTGGGATGGCCAGTGTCCGTCTCAAAAGTTGTGATGAGGCCTGCCCCAATGGTGGTCAAGATACAGCTTGCATAAGCAAAGGGCACATAATGCCCGACGGTTGTAACTCCTCCACCTGCCACAAGCGAGAAAATGACCACTGACAGAATCATAGGGAGACACATAATTCCTGACTTGACAGCAGAAACGCCTTTGATAGCTTGGAACCATATAGGTATATAAAAGACGATCGTGAAATAGGCAGCACTGAGCAGGAGAGTAAAGATACTCGCAGACACAAGAGTCCTTTGGCGAAATATTCGAGGTGGTACCGTAGCCTTGTCTCCCTTCCACGCCTGGACAGCAACAAAGGCAGCGAGGAGGGCAACACCGAGGACAAGAGGACCTATGACCTTGCCGGAACTCCATGGAAACTTTGTTCCTCCCCACTGCAGAGCGAGCAATAGGCATACGACACCGGGAAGGAAGCAAAGGGTCCCCATGGGATCTAGATCATGTACATAGGATATCCAGGAGGAGCCTTGGGAAGGGCGCTTTTGCTTCGGGATACGAACGGTAAATATGGCGGTAATCAGAGCAACGGCACCTACGGGTAGGTTGATATAAAAACTTTGCTCAGTCAGCCTTCTTCTGTATTGTATTGTCTTGTGAATACAACTTACCACCAACGCCAAGTAACGTGGTCAACGAAGGCTCCCCCCAGCAATGGTCCAATAACAGACGCAACGCCATAAACAGATCCAAACATGCCATTGTCTGCAATTCATGGTTAGAATAATTTCACCGCTCAGTCAGAAATCACATACACATAGGCCTTTTCTCCAGGGGAACAGAATAAGCGATAATGATCATGGCACCTTGGAATATACCAGCAGATCCCAGTCCCGCAACGGCACGGCCGACAATGAGCGCCTCAGAGGTCGGGGCAGCTCCGCAAATTGCTGAGCCAACTTCAAAAAGAACCGTTGCAACAATGAAAACCCATTTTATGTCGAACAAGGTGTATAATTTCCCAAAGAGGAGTTGGAACGAGCATGTTGTTAGGAGGTAGGATGAGCCATACCATCCTATAACGTCGAGGGACTTGAAGTCATCGGAAATCCGAGGTATCGCAGTCGCAATGATTGTGTTATCCTGTATTCTATAGTTAGACACGGGAGGCATCTTAACTAGACCGCGATACTTACGAGAGCGACTAGAAGTACAGCGAGACAGAGCCCGACAATCAGAGAGGTGAGACGGAGGCCACTGGGATAATCTGTCCCTGGAGTGCTTGGAGAATTGTTTCCAAGAGTTGCGTCGCTTTCCTCTGGTGAAGAGCATTCTTTGGAAGCCGCACTTTGGTTCTTTTCGCTCTCAACTTCCACGGTCATCCTGGCTGTGGTAAAGATATTATCCGAGAGAATTGGATGCTTCGCCGAACAGGATTTTAAAATTGAATGGCGATGTTTTTTTGCAAGCGTTATGGGAATAGTACATGCTAATACCGTAATGCAATTTGTTCCGAGTTAGCCTACTTTAGATTAATGCCAGCAACGGCCCGAACCCTGGACTCTCTCGGCCACCGATTATACTGTAGGAGACATGTTACACCGACAGCTTTGAAACAAGTACCTTGCCATCTTTTCACAAGTTTGAATAATGTAAAGAAGGGCTAAGATGGCGCACCAGACTACCAATGACTATCCATTAAAGAGAAGTAACTGTCGTTATTAATATTTAGATGCGATAGACTACTTGGAAACAAAGCATCCAAACCCTCGTCATAATCATCAACGGCCGCCAATCACTATGTTTTTTCTCATAAGTCACCCAACTCCGAGCCTCTCTCTCGGCTCTTTCACAGCCGCTCACTTCCTTTGTACAGCTGCCCTAGGCTTCACAACCAAGGATCAAGCTTGGATTCGTCGAGTTGCTTGTATTTCGATATTTCTATTGACGTTCATTGGTGATCGCACCGCTTATGCCGTATCGGACAACGCTAGTATCCGATGCCTTCTTGTAACGTTTTCCTGGGTTCAAGCATTTAATGGCAACTCGCTGCTCTGTCTGTCAAAGACTGAGTATAGGACCTTGAAACAAGACATAAAGCAAAATACCGCGCCCAAGTCTGTTTTCGTGGGCGATGATGCTTATGGCGATGGATCATTCTTAAGCCGCCTCATATGGGCTCTCGCCATGCAGTGGAATCTGCGCCGCATCAAAACACCCAGACCAGCCCGAAACACACCTACGTTCTCCTCCAAAGACCCAAGTTATATTCCATCACGAGGTCGATTTTTATTGACCCGCATTGGTGTCATCTGCGCTTCCATCGCTTACATGGCCATCATTGGTCTCCAGCCTGAACCAACTCGCGAGGATCTTTCTGGTGACAGAGTTAGATTCTTCTCGCGATTAAACGAAGTAACACCGTACGAGCTTCTTCAGAGAGCTATTTCAACCGTTACTTGGCTTTCTGGAATTGGCACTACCAGCGAGATTTGCTACAACGTGATCGCTGTCGTGTTAGTGGGCTTGGGTCTGAGTGAGCCTGTCATGTGGCCTTCTTGGTTTGGCTCTTTTACAGAGGCTTATAGTATTCGCAGATGGTGGGGGTTAGTTTCTATTCCACTATTACTTTCATCCATCAGTACTGACTCTTTTTATAGCATTTCATGGCATCAAACCTGGAGATGCTTCCTGACAGATCATGCCGATTGGGTTGTATACGACATATTGAATCTCCCCAAGGCTTCGCCAATTACTCGCCACACCAAGAACTTGGTTGTATTCTACATATCTGGGTTAATCCACCTGGCGCCCGATCTTACCATTGGCATGCCTGTAAGCGAATCATCTGCTATAGTGTTCTTCACTTTTCAGGCAGTTGGTATTATGATTGAGGACCTTGTGCAAACCTTGAATGATAGGATTGGACTGGTCAAGAGTCCAATTATGGCGAGATGTATTGGATATGTTTGGCTTATGGCTTGGCTTGTTTGGACAATCCCGTGGTGGTCGTTCGTTTGCACAATGTATATGAAGGCTGGACAGGATGACTTGATTTCTCTGATATAAGGTAATAAATATAATAAA